>NW_008751831.1:869230-952373 GCF_000715545.1 Opisthorchis viverrini
GATCTGCTTTCCTCAATCCGCTAAGGCTGTTATTGGACTGGGACTTCCTAAGGTCGCAGTCAGTGACTTGTGTTTGCTTGCGATTGTGGGCTCTCTGCGTACTTACCACACTTTTATGCGTGGCACATGGCGTTGAAGGTACATTTTTGCCATTTAATCTCACACCAGACCCAGTATGACGGACACTTTTTGCCTGACGTGCGAGTCTTGACTGTGCTAGCGCCTACCGCGAAGAGCAGAGCATACACCATTGTTTGTCCTTTCTTCGGTTGTTGGTCTTTAGACGCGTGTTCCCATACCAAAATCTTTACATACTTTTTACCTCATCAGACTGGAACTGTTCTTGGCACGATTTCGAATGAGACGTTTCTTTCTTTTTTACCATATTCTCCTGTTACTCTTTCGCATTCATCACTTGCATCCACTTTTCATGTTTGTGACCATGCTCTTCAAAAATAAATGATAATAACTTAAACAGACACCGAAACCTGTTGTTCTTGAATTCCCTTCCCTCTAGAAAAAAGCATTGGTGTGTGCCAAAAAGATCTAGATTTCTTGAGGCAAAATCTGTCTATATGTGAGTTGCTGAAAGATATTCAATACTGGACAAAAAAGAAGACGTATGAAACTTAAATTTGAAATTTTCGGCAGAAACTTTGTCCATCGAAGGCATCTTGGATTTGTCAGGAGTTGAGTGATGATGTCCAAAAATTATGAATTCTAAGACAGATCGCATCGAACGCAAATGAAGTTTTCTTGCTGGGGTTGCTTCCTCTGAGGGGACCTATTGGAGTTATCAAACGAAGTACAGAGTTATTGTGTTATTGATCAGAATCAGATCACTAGTTCTCAGGTTTAAAAAGTGCTATATATGTTGCTAACACGTATGCTTCTGAACGGATGTGAGTGGGAGGGGGAATGGTAAAATTTTCAATAGGAACGTACATAAAAACAGGAGAAAAAAGGCCCATCCAAGGATTCTGTCATTCTTGCACTGTTTTGCTCGGGTGCATACTCAAGATGCATGCTCCTCTAATAAAATTGTACTTTTGACATTCGCATGGCGTACCGTATAACCGTCTTTTATTGTCAATGGTGGATAGCTAGTACCCACTGGTTGAACAGCAGGCTTTGACTCCACAATGTTCTGTAAGCGATTAAAGAGATCACGGCTATTTACCGTATTGTGTTCGAATTATGGTTCCATCTTTCTGTCAAGTTAAGGAGGAAAAACTTCCACTCGCAAGCATACTAGAAGAGAGCCCAAGTAAGGTGTAATATGCAGAACCTACAATAAAAAAGCCTGTCATCATGCTGTTCTCTTACCGACGAATTTGTCTTATATTCCTTTGTTCAACATGCCTGACTTTACCTGTCAAATATAAGATGGGACGTTTGAGAAAAAAAGTATTGTCGGTCGAAAGAAACCCCAAACCTATCTTGCACCTCTCCATCGCTTTTGAATGCAAAATTAGGTGGTCTGACTTGAGCAAGCAAGGGTGGATGAATTACAATGTCTCCGAGGGCGATTTTCCCTACGAGACCAGCACCAACAGACTGAACCGTTTTTGGGACATCAATCTGTCTGCAATTTCTTGGTGTAGATCACGCGAATAAAATACACGAATGAACCTCATTTGGCGTGTATTTATAGCCATTTTGGTACGGATGAAATTAAACAATTTAGGCGCTGCGTGTGAGCTGCACATTAGTCGTCTGAGTTCTATTTGGTTTATTTAGGCGGCAAAATTTCCTAAAAATATTCAACTTCAAATTTACTTCTATTGGGAAATATCAAAATGTCACAATAAGTCACCGTCTTGATAAAAACCTCAATTTTATCGGGTTGTGGGGACAAGGTCTGATTACTTACTTCATACCATGCTTGTTTATTCTGGTGACGTTCAATTGAAAAAATAGCATTTTCAACCTAGACAGGATTTCTCTCTCGGTGGAAGAGTTTGCGTTAGAAAATAACCCAACATTTGCGCCAACATCTAACATCACTCTCTTGGCCTCTGAAATTGTTTCTCTCTGATTTCGTCATAAAATAAACATAGATTCCTCCTTAGAGGAATCATTTTAGAACTGCAAAAGCTGTTCGCCTGTGTGGAAAACATTCCGTAAAATGGGGTTCGGCGTTGACCACTGGTAAGCCGTAAAAATAACAGGACGTCTTCACGAGTGTTTAACTTACTATCTTCTGAGGCTTTTTCATTTGGACCTGACTTGTCGGAACTCGTTACGATGGTTATCATTTTGCCTGTAAAGTTCTTATCGGATCGTTTCACCCCCGCTACTTTTTAATTTCCTAATTACTCCGACAATTTTTTCTCTACTATTCACCATTCCACCATCAGTCTGCTGGTTGGACCTCAGTGGAACTTACTGTATAAGCTTGCTTCATCTTAGTGACCCGTGCTCATTCGAAATGGACAATGTTGAATTTGCTGTTATTTGCTTGGTACCTGAATCCGGCTGACATAAAAATTAAGCTAGTATTCAGCCGGAATTTTCTAACAACGGAGTGGAAACGAGATTTGGGTTGATTTGTGAGTGAAACTCCATGTTCCACTGCCACTTGGCTTGCACCACAGAATACAAGTAGATAAACTACTTATGTCCTGTTCATCCGTTGTTCAGCGCATGAAACTCGACATAGCTCGTGAGCGTGTTGTCACTTCTGCCCGGTTGGTCCTAAAATAAGATCCTATTACCTACTATGTTTTGATAGCCCCCGTGACCAGAACCATATAATTCAAGGTTATTCAATGTTTTCCGTTCTATCACCCTTTCATCGTCTATAAGAAAATCTCGTTCTATCACCCTTTCATCGTCTATTATGAAACTCTAGGTGGGTGGTTTTTTTATCCTTTTCTCACGAATAATACACAAATTTTCGAACAAATTCTCTTAAGAAAGTCCTGCTCATTATCGTTGCCAAACATGGAGTGACCAAAAGACAGGCTTGTGAATAAACAACCAGATATAGGCTCAAATATTAGTACATCGGTGAAACCTCATTCCATGTGCACACCAAAAGTGAACCATCCGTGTTCGTTATTTTTGGCGAAATATGTATTTGGAACATGAATCAGGAATGAGAGTCATGTCTATTTATTAAGCCTCATAAATAAAACTGATGTAGATGAAGTATTCTACGTGATAAATAAAGTAACTAGTTAATTGCTTGAATGAAATTCAGAGTTTATTCCTGACGCTCACTGATCTCACTAGTTAGTAGAAGCAACTATGATATTCTCCATGAATTGGTATTGCCGATGGTCGAGTCCTTGCTTGGCCGGTGGAAAGAAGGGCAGCATGTGTGCAAGAGAATATTTTCCTTCCCGTGCTTCATGCTATAGTATAAACCAGAGGATTTTTAATGTAACAAATTGTTCCTTGTTTTTGTTCTAACTTTGGATGGGTTTTTAAATTATCATCATCTATAATGCATTACAGAATAGACTTAGACTTTCGTCAGTGGATTGTCCTCAAGCTGTCTAGTCCGGTGAACGTTCCGACTGACTAGAGGCTATCCACAGTAGTCCTATACTGATTATCTAACTAACGTTTCTAAGAAAGATGTAAAAATGTTGCTAATATTTAAGAGCGCACAAATTCTAAAGAAGAGAAGAATATCCGCGTCTTGCGACGAACGTCTCCCGATTAAAATACTGGTGGTATGTCAGCCTAACTATTGCTAACTCTTCATCTTCTCAAATTGTATGCGCAATGGATAAACGTTTGATAAATTTCAGCCGAAAATTTGAACCCGATGGATGACTTCCACAAGAAGCCAGCTTGTTGTTTTATCCAGGATTTGATGTCGAAATCCCGGTTCCAATTCGACTTTTATCGTTTTATTCGCATTATTTACTTTTCAGCCATCAAATCAAAGTATGAATTGTGCTCAATGCGCCATATTTATGGCGTACAATCGTGCGGCCTAGATGAAAGACATGTGATGTTATTCTGGAGATAAGCCCCATTTGATAATTTTTTAAAAGAAACAAACCTTTAACAAATGCTTTCTTAAATATAGGAATGGTGTCTGGTCATGGAATCAGGGACAGATAGTTAATTCCCTTCACTCAACCACACTGACAACAACTTAAAAAGCTGCGGAATTCCCAGTTTCATTTTTGTTTTCAAGATGACTTATTTCTTGCCTGATTTAAAATGCCTAGGTTTAGTTGTAGAGTGTCGTGGTTTTTCGGTCCTCCCGCCAAGTGAGACGTCTCACAATGATTTGGAAACATAATCAAACCTAACCGGGGTTCCAAATTAAAGCTTGAATAGAGGCGTCTTGCTCAAACAGGATTCGTGCACTCTTTCAGGCCTTTTTGCTTACATTCTTATGCGGTCTTCTGTAATGAACAGCTTAAAAATAGCTGCATTCTTTGGAGGTTCCTTATTTTCTTCCCTCCCTTGCCAATGGAAACACAAAACGTGGCAGTTCAACTTGTGTAGCAACCAGATCCCAGTTTCCCACTCGATCAAATCATCGACCGGTTGACTTTTTATCTGGGTATTTTCGGATACATTCGGCATTGCGATGAGGTGCTCTGTTATGTTTTAAACAGATTGGGTAATATGCGGTAAACGATAATTCAGCATTAAGAGGCGCTTCAGCTTAATCGAAGTGCTGACAGGTAGCATGAAGTTACTGCCAGAGTAGACAGCTATTTTGAAGTGATATATTTACGTAATCAAATGACCTGGGCGCTTGCGTTAGCTTACCTAGGCACTAACCTCGTAAAACTCCTCCCCCTTTGAATGTCGTTAGGTGTTTATTTGTAATTTACTACTCATAAGGCTGCTGAAAATCCGTCGACAGCCCACGACCGGTCTTTAGGTGTTGTTTCGGTGTTGAACTACCCTTTTCCGGACATCATTCACTTTATCTGATACACAGTGCAGCAGCCCGTATCTATCGTATCTATGACATTTGCTTGGAATCAACTAATATTGGTGAATGCGTTCGGTAGATACTGCTGTATGTCGCTGACACTTTTCCACCAGCTCACCACTGGCTCGAATGCGCCGAGCGCATATTAGGAGTGACCAGCACAATTGTCCAAATCTAATAATGTTACAAGATAATGTACCCTAGTCACGTAAACGAGGCACACAGTATTGAACGGAGGTTTTTTCTTACTCAACGTTGCGGAGAATGTACGTCAGGACTAGATAACTCACTATAGGAAGAACCGATAAAATTTGGTTTATCCTTCATTAGGTCGAATTTCAAGCATTCAACTGGCCAAGAACTCGTGTCATTCATCTCCAGCTGCATAGTACACTAATTTAAGCAAAGTGCAAACCATGGGTTTTTCATCCTGAACACATTCCGCCTAAGCTGCTAATCCGCTTTTAACCGCTGCAATATGGTTGTTCAGGTTCCCGATACGGAACTCTGGGTTATCCGTGGATGTAACGATTCCAAATATCAACAGGAAGAGCTGGGTTCGAAAGTCGAACGGTACCACTTCAACAGGGGTAGGCGAAATCACACGAACGGCCTCCATTTTCCATGTTCCGTAGCGCCAACAAGTGCGCAAGTCTGTAATTGATCGGCACAGCGCAGTGTCCGGGTCCGCACGCCAGACAACGGGGAGCGGATTTTTGGCTCGGTGGTGTGAGCTCTGGTCGTCCCTTCCGAGGCCAGTCTTGTGATTGTGATCACGCAGAAATCAAGGCAGAACGAGTCAGAGCAAGCTCAGCGGATGAGGCACAAACAGGTACGGGTAAGAAGGCCAGTGGCGTAGACACATGCTAGTATACGGGGCTGTTTCGGTTGTTTCATCTGTTGAATCCTGGCCCTTGATCCAGAGCGATGTCCTCCATTGGCTGAACCCTGGAAATTCTATCCGAGGCAGTACGTCCCTCGGTGTGCCTGACACTTATGTCACACGTTGTGATTTCACGTTGTGATTTACAGCTGAACCTGGCAGTATGTGATTTATTTGTAGATACGATCTCCCACTCTTCCCCACTCACCTGCGCTAACCACAAAGCCTCCATGAAGCAGCCATTCTGAACTGCACCTCCAGATTGCAGTAAGCACTCATTTGCAATTTACCTTGGTGTTGACAGGACGTTGAACCAAATGTCCTGCACAAAGACCACCTCATGTTTCAGTCGGAGTGATAACCACGACCGAAACCGTCTTTTGGAAAAGGCGTAGAGAAACCCACACTTAAAATATAGCTCCGAACATGAGCTTACTTTGTGGCTTCAAAGTGAATTGTTTGAGTTTCTATGTAAAGCTAACGGTGGGAGCAACTAAACGGTAAAAGGCTATCAGTAAATTTCTGCGCCCTTTCCAACCTGATTTTTACGTGGTTTATGGTAGCGAAATTATAGGCACAAAGATAACTGTATGGTTACTTTTCCCGTTATTTAACTCGCGGTCATCAGATGCTGGAATTCGAAACTAAGGGTTTTTAAGACCATTTTTTACATAAGGATACACCAAAAAACTAACGCACACTGTCATTCGTGTAGTTTGGTTAAAATCTATCACATATCTCGAGCCATTCATTGCAGTTCCCGTGTACTAAGCAGATCCTCCGATCGTGAAGACATGAGGAACCATTACTTGTTAAAACTAGAAACGTAAAATGTGCAGCGAAACTACATTGCTTCTTATTCAGTCATATAGACATTGAGTTATGCGTGGATAGAATCGTCTGCGGTAGCCGTGCTCAATTGACGGTCGTTTGCTCGAACTAAATATGTTAACTTTTTTACATAGCATGATTTCAGCTATATAGAAACAACTAACTGTGTCTTTGCTAGCGTCGAATTTTTGTTCAAAGTAGGCCAAAATCTGCACAAAATCGCTTTCCAGTTTTTAAAGAAAAACGAATACGGACAGTCACTTTGTATCAGGGAACTGGCAAATCAAATATCACCTTGTTGTTCCAGGAGATGTACCCTTGTGAAACAGATAAAGTTGAAGCGCTTAGTCGCTCGTCAGTGAATGGTATAATCTGATTCGACTCCCAGTCTTTGAATGAGGTTTTTCAAGCTTGGTTTAGAAAGCGGTCTTCGAAAAAGTTTTGCAGAACCATCTCCTTCCAGATGACTTTTCCTTCCATCTGCAAGATGTTTGGTGGAAAAATATAGCTTCGTTTTTTTTCAGTCAGACATTGAAATGTTGGTTAAACAGACCTTGGAGTACAAAACGGGGGCAAACACACAACTGTTGAATAGTTCTAAGCGCATGTGTAACAGATTATCTACCAATCTGAGAAACAGTCGGAAAAAAACTATTTTTTGTGTGATAAAAGCTGTGCTCCATATGTGCTTATTTAACCTACCAAATGCCGAATTATGCAGTCATTTATGGATAGAATTGGGGACGGCACTTGATTTCTTAACACAATATCCTCACACATGGTGTCTACCAAAACAGCTGAGTTAGTAACAACAAGGACAATTGTCAGTTTCTTTTGCGGTGGCACATGACTGTAGGTATGATCGACGTAGGTTGAAATACGCTTGACAGGGGTTAGAAGGATGTAAGTTGGATACATGGGCAAAGAAATCATGATCAATGGATAATACCTTTGTTGCCACACGGGGATGATTCAGTAAAATGGACGTGCGGCTGAACTGCATAAGAAGAGAGTTTTTAATTGGAGTTCCAAATTAAAACCTACACCCATGTTCAGCGCTCACTTAGGAACTGAATAAAGGTGAAAGAACATAACGTAAATAGATCGGTCCCTAAATGGAGGTAGTATCTCGAAACAGCAGATAAAATAGAGCCTAAGGACACTTAACTCAAGCTGGTAGAATTTCAGCAGTGCACCTCGATAAATGTAGGCGTGCCAAGCAGTCTTAGTGGATAATTTCTACTGGCTTTTGAAGAGTAGTCATGTATTCAGGTAGATAACTGAACAGTATTCTAGGATAGAGTAGACGCTAAATTTGTAGGACTCTAATTTTGTCTTGATTGCATCACGATGGTGACACTCATAATCGTGTGGTCACAGGCTTTGGTAATCTGATAAGATATTCGTCCACAATAGAGGAATGCAACATACTTGCGGGACAACCATCCTTCGCCACGCTGGTTAGTGTGCTATCCCTTTCATCAACCGGGGATTTCGGTAACAACGGGTTAGGGAGGTATGATACTGGCCATTTGAAAGGTTAATGCCACAGCAGGATCACCAGAAATCCAAGATTTGTATAGCTATGATAATAACGGAAAGGACAGCATAAAAACTGTAATAAAGTCTATTTTTTATCGATGTGGTACAATACAAAACTTGGAGCAATTTCTTTCCTTATATATACATATATGTGAATTGCCTGTTTATAATGGTCTCTCTTAGTTGCATGTGCTATACCAGATCACCTCATTTTCAGCTGGTGCGATTTTCGAGTTATCGAAATACACTGTGCAGACAAAACAACCTACTCGCAAGGTTGCTGAATACTCTTCGACAGCCCACGAACGGTTTCGCCCTTCTTGGCGCTCATCGGCTAGGCTCGGTCCACGAGTTTCCGTTAACGGTATGGTTTACTTGAATCCAACTTGGACAGATTTTGACACTTGAGCATGGACTCCGTTTTTTCCAGGATAGTTAGCTAAGTTCAGTTGCTTCTCGAACGTCTCAGCACGTAGTCTGTTACAGCACCTTCAGCTGAACAAACCACGATAAACATGATATTAAGGAATCGACTTCTGATGTAGAGGTACACTGTTCACCTTACAGCAAACTTAATCTTTCGTCGTTGGTATAAGGAACTTCCGTGTTGTTGGGACCTTTCTTGAGGTATGCACTGGCTGCTGTGGAAACTGGATTGTCTTCTATCTGCTTATGGAGTGTTCGCTACCTCATTCTAAAACAGAAACTTTAGATCGCTTCTCCAACTAGCTTACCTAACTGATAACTTCGAATTTCAAAAACGGCGCAATACTAGCAATGCACAGAGAATTCATGCTGCTAGTTACTGGGGGTTCTTTTGCAAGCAGCCGATCGTTGTGTGTTCGAACGTCTCAAGTTGCAGACGCTACTCTGTTTCTCTTCCCTCTCCGAAGTGAGATGACCAACACTGCTACTGAAAACTGTCGGTAACCAGGTAGTTGACCTCTGTCCTTCGATAAAAGAAACTACATGGAGGCTTTCATTATTTGGCCAAATGGCCCGCGCACACAAACACTTTCGCGTAGCGCGAATGTTTGGAGGGAATATAAACTGATGTATAAAATAGCAAAAGGGACCCGTAAAAAAAGAGCACGGTGCTTTGATAGATTTACAAAAAAGTGCGGGAAATTCCGCACTTGTGCCCGTTTTCGTAGGCAATCCTTAATTCAATACATTGCGTCCACCATACTTACACAGCCACTTAAGAGCGGCGTTTTCGGTAGTCAATCTGAATGATATGCTGTAGTAAGGCTGTACATGTGAGCGTACGAAGAGACTGTGGCCTCATATTTTCAAAACCTATCTGCTGTCTAGTATCGTGATCCTATTATACTTCTCATTCAGCGTGTTTCAGCAGAAAATTCGCCCGTATGTTGCGACTGCCCGAATGAAGATAGAGTTGAACTGAATTGTTGCGTGACCTATTGTAATCGGCACCAAAAATGGTATCTTACATAGTACCGCAGTGATTACTCAAATGATTGAGCATGCTTAACATGGACTTGTTTTGAAAATCGATCTACTTAAATGCCACATAGTGGTACTTATCTCGAATTTACTAGGACAGTTAATTTGGAAACCCGATAGGACTGAAAACATCACAAACGAGATATTCAGTTGGGTTCCAGGTGAGTCTCTCGCAAAACCGAATTTGGTTGCAAATGAATTTACTCCAATAGGACTCAGTTTTCCAAAGATTTCCATTTAGAATAAGAAGAGTGATGAACTGACTAGCATACTTTTGAATCCATAAAGTTACAAGAACAAAGACAGAAGTTAACCAAGTTATTGAGCAAAGTGGACGTAGAAGAGGAAGTCGAGTGAGAGACAACATGGGGCACCTATCGAGAAATATCTAGTTGAAGCCACCAATAGGGCAACATGAGGTGTCACTGCAGACTCTTGTGCTTGTGTGTTGTGGGTTTGGGCAGAGTGGGTTAGTTGCAATATGACATACGAAAATAAGCGCTCTTGCCAACAAGAAAGGGATCATGATATCGGATAACGTTGGCCTCAGCAACTGTAACTATGCGCTGCTGTACCGACCTAGTTTTGTTAGCAGGCGCTGGGCACCAAGCTGAAAGCATCTGCTAGATCATGCACTGTTGATTTGGCCACCGTTTTTTCCAGCTCCGGAAAGTAATTAGGAGACATTCTTTTTCCCCATTCTTTGGTCGAGTTGCCTCGTCTTGCTCTCGTGCTCTGCGTAACAACGACAGAATGTGCACAATCACATGATTCAGGCTCGGACAGATACTCTATCTCTGAGAATGGAGTGGGACAAATGTATGCTTGTGAACCAGGTTTGAAGTGTTGCGGACTGGAAAACTTTGCTCTGGCTGGCATGAAGCCTTCTGTCTAGTAGGTCACCTGGTATATCACCCTTAAACAGACGACAAATTTAAACGGAATTCCTCGTAAGTGTACCGGTAAGAGTCTTGAGAATCTCCCTGTTCATGGGCTTCCTAATAAAATCATCGGGAAGATCGTTACCTCGCAAAGGGTTAGCGGGAGCTAAAAGTTCCTGTTCTAGGACGTCGGTAATGATAAGGTTGCGTTTCTCTTTCGTGAAACGACTATGTAGACCCTCGGCATACCGATCATCTCGGTTAAAGAAGTGAAAGAAATGGCCATCTTCTTTGGGAATAAATTAAATAGAGTTGAGGACTTTAGCGAAGTCAAGCCGAAGCAAGTCCATTCCGGTTTGCTCAAAATCGACTGCAGTACTGTGTCTTCTCTGAGGCTGCTTTTAAAGGACCATGAGCATACTGGTTAACCGCGTCCAAATGGTCACATCAAATATTTGGAAGTAAAATGCATTACAGAACAGTAGTTGCACATTCGCTGTGCATCACAACAACGTTCCTCGTAACTCACTGACTGGTTGGTAGCTGAAGGTTGCAGACCATGATGCAGTTCCAAGCTGATTGAATCATTTCGACCAGTCTTTGTGCAGCTTCATGATAAGGCGAACTGTCTGTGTTTAGAATCGGTCTCAGTGAGCAGTTAGGCTTATGAACTTTGGACACACCATATGAATGAGTCTTTGATGACCCTGATGGTATGACCCTTTCATGTATTGCTTTGGAGATCAGGCCAATTTCCTTCAGGCGTTTTAAGTATGTCATTAGTTGTTCTATCACAACATTTTCCTCCTCATCGCTTGCCGTATGGCTGAACCACGTTTGTCAGCTAGAGTGTCCGTCATCCTTGATAGTTAGTCAGTTTGATTCTTCAAGACTTTTCCGGTTATTCTCTCAGAATGTCTGATTACGATGCCTTCTAGGGCACACAGTTGTCCGAATGAATCCACGTGTTCCTTCGACACAAAGTTCCGAGTTTTGACACAGCTGATGTATTGACAACAGCAAGCAATTAAATCCTACCTAAAATGTTCCGGGTTTTCTGGACCAGTTGAAGGCAGTTGTCCAACAGCCATGTTGAAATCAAGATATACCGGGGAATATCATGCATATGGTCTTCGAAATTCATTGGAAAGCAAGAATGCGTTGTATTTTCATCAAAGCTTAAATTTAATACATTTCGTTCGTTAACTGCTTGCTTTCATTAAACTTCACGTAAGAGTTGAATAAATTCACACATTCCTTATTCTTTAAGTCATCCATATAGGTCTGACTGATCAGCTTCTACGACCCGGCTGTTTTGGCGCAGCTGCAATCTATACGCTCCACGAGGAAAGCCAAGCACACAGTTGTGGAAGCAAGTCTGATGCTAAATCTAAAACGATGACTGCGCTCCTTGACCACAGGGGCTTCCTAGCGGCCACATTACTTTTCCGAAGCTTTCCAATTGGAGTAAACGTGAATAAACATGTTTTCACTATGGCATTTTCAAGCTAAATTTTCCGTATTGTTCACAGGACGTCTGCAAGTCGACAAACACAAGTCAACCGCACAATCTGAGGCTACCTCCATTCAACATCTCTATCCGATTCTTGTTCGGCAAGGACATTATTTTCGCGTATTCCCCTCATCACGTTCCAGCCCACGTCCCCCTCCTCCAAACACACATATATCCTGTGCTCATCACACAATCACAGCACAGCACTGACAGTTGGACAATATCGTCTCGCAGTAGGCTTCCACTATGACGTCCACTTTGCTCATTAAATTTTCGATTACCTCTGTCTTGGCATTTGCAGCTGTGGGAATTCACCATGTCCACCTGAGTGTTCAGCTAATGCAGGACAAAGCGCAGACAGCCAGAAGTCTTACAGGTAACGACCACTGTGTGCTAAGTGATCTTTAGTATTTGGTCTAAGTCTATCGTGTGTTCCCAACCAGTTGTAATGTCACCCCACCTCATCTTCGGCATATGGGGACTAACTGAAGGAAAAAAACTGAGCTAAGTCTCATGCTAGTTGCGTGATGTGCTACCAATTCAAAGGAAACGTCAACTGAGCAACATGCACGGAGGTTTTCTTCTCTCGGATGAGGTATGCGCACACGTAATTTTGTTGCTCTGTGTTATGTTAAAAAGAGTCCAAAAGAGCACGCTGAAATTTCGCGACATTTTTTCAGGTATTTTCTGAGAATTAATGGTAGAAAAGATACAAAATATGTTTATGTTTAAGTTTATGTTTAAGTTTGGAGAAATGTAGACAGTTAGAAGGCCAAAAACTCAAGAACTTAGTTTCATAAGAAAGCACGATTAGTTTTTAAATCAGTGGTTAAATCATTCCCCTTTCAGAACGATCGAAACGACAAGCGTAGAGCATTCAAGCAATAACTGAAGAACGCGTTGAATGACTAGTTCGCAGTTTTTCGGTAGAAGCGAACCCGATATGTTTCAAACCAGTGTCTCTTGTCACCGTTCAAACACATTATCTGGAAAAATAAAATGCCTTGTAAGTAGAACGGCAAACTATATTTGCCAGGAGCGAAAACAAAGAAAAACAGATTTTATCTGTGCACAACACGGAAACAAAGATATGTTGGCAAGGGAAATAAGATAACCTGGTGAATGCTATATTCTATTTATTGTGCTCAGTCAACATACTTTGAAAATCTTAATATTTCTGAAATTTTGGCCATGGTAATATCTGAGCAACAAACATGACTATGTCGTGTTTCCACAGGCATGGAAGGAAATACACAAAATCACAGTAGGAACTGAGAATGTTGAGATGAACTCATGGAAATTACGAGTGACTTAACAGAAGTTTGGCCGGTTGTATCAAGCGTATTTGTGCACAGGGTTGGAAGTGCAGCCTTAGCGCACTACTCAAAAGGTTGCTTAAAACTCTTCGACAGCCCACGACCGATATCGCCTTTCTTAGGGCTCATCACAGACGAGAGCTTCACCTGAGATTTAGGTAAGTGTTTTGTGAAAACCAAATTTGGTGAGCGCATTGGTCAAATAGCAAGCAGAGCTTTCGTTAACCAGTCACAATTACCAGCATTTTGCAAAAGCACTCCAAAAATTATCCAGAGCGTTTCAAACGTCCGTAGCGTTACTTGATTAGGAAATACTGGCAGACAGATCAATCGACCGACAAAACAGGACAACTGGTTGGTCGTCGTTCGACCCGTCCGGCAGACCAACCATATCGCGCAAACGCAGGTATGTCTGTTTAGACGCCGCGGTTCAGACGTGTGCAGCTTTTCTGGAGAGCTGATAAGATAATACATCTGCCACGTGTCCCATGTCCAAGCTTCGGACCCCCGCCTAGCCAAAGGCACTCATCGGTTATTAGTCTTGGCAAGCGAGAAGCTCGTTGTTGTTGTGGACTCATTGGAAAAGCTGCGCCAGGAGAGGAGGAGGACTCGTCAAACAAGAGGCATGTGAACGTGAGTTCTCTGAGTCTGGAAATCAAACAAAATTAGTTTTTCCAGCCGCCACTTATTTCAGTATATCGAATAGATTCTCGAGGGAAGTTGCGGGAATCAACTACGGACAATACGACATATGGGTTCTCACTTATTTCAGATGATACAAAATCATATACTCTAATGAGATAGCCTTGATTTTCAAACGTTCAACGTAAAGGGTTTGGTTCAGAATACATTTTGCGTGGAGGACAACCCAAAATAAAGTTACAATCAGAGCAATCAATTCATCTTTATTTTTTCTCCAAATATCCGGTTTTCTTGAATTTTCCGTAACCTTGGTAGTCGAAAATTATACATGTCATTCATAAGCTCCTAATTCATGGTTGTCAGTCTGGTTTCTCATGCACAGATGATATTTTAAAAGAAATCCAGAAAAATTTCCTCGTTTTTGTGCTTCATTTTGCGCTGATGTGGAAACATACCACAAGGAGTGATTGTTGGGCGTTAACGAAAAGGTTATCCGGAGTTTTTTGTTAGCTTCGGATAATGGATCTTTTGGGGTTGTAACAAAAAAAGAATGCCAGGTTTCACCGTCGTGTTCTTTCATCTGTTTCACTGAGTTCATTCACCGTTTTGGTGTTTGAGGTTTATAGCTTCAGTAGACTGTGTTTGCGATGCCTGGCTACTGTCTGAATGATTTTCACAAGCTGACTTAGTAGTTTAGCACCAGGAGGCCATTGTGGCTAAACATTATCTGCATCGCATGCGTATTTACAGTTAGAGAGTTGTAAGGTTTTTTCTTTTGCTCACGGTAACTCAATCTGTGATGTAGTTGGGTTGGATTATACGGGCCAAACAATGATAAAAGAAAAATGGGTGAATAAATTTTGGTGAGATTGTGTGTCGTTCTTTTGTTAGCCTTGCTGGACATTTTGAATACAAACTTTACGCTTCCAGTCCAAGTGACGTCAGTACCTTGTAAGCGAAGCGCCGAGAAGTTCTGCTGTTGATTGTAAGTACCCTCACACACAGTATACATGGCTGGCCGATTTTTAAGGCTGTGGCTCATTTTGCTTTAGGTCAGCATAATTCTTTTCTTAAGTGAGAGTTATCCTGTTGAGCCTAGTCTCGTACCGACTTACATGATATTGATCACGCTCGTCAGATACGGAAGTAAGCCCAAGGTTTTTCCGCTTGCTCCTCACCGATTTCATAAGCGTTGTTGTTGGTTCCAAGAAAGAAATTAATGTGCAGCTGCTTACTGGTGCAATCAAGTATGAATGTTCTGTTAAGATACCTTGTGAATGCTTCAACAGCACACATCATAAGGGCATGTATCCAGGTATCTGCGGATTACTACATGTATTCTTCAATGTGGTGGTTTTACTTGTGTATGATCACTGTTAGTAGAGTATAGGTGTATGTCGGATTTTCTCATTCGGTGCCAATTTGCTGACGAAATGATGAATATTCAGTATTGTGAGTCTTTAGCACACTTGAAATTTGTAAATTGCACTGTACACAACTATCTAACTTCCCAAAAAGTAGCGTCCATTCCGCACCAATATCAGTTACATTGATTTTTCACCTAGGACTGTTTTCGCGGTTCATAGCTTTGATGGTGTACCATTAAAAACCTAAATCCAACCCTATCAAAAATTCTGATGATTCCTCTTATATCAAAGTTCATAACCTAGCTTCCTTTGTAAAATTTAGCCTCCCACGCAAATGCTACTGACCTTTGTTCACGTTCCGTTAAAGCGCGCTCTTATTTGTTTATTTTCTTCCGTTCTTTATTTGGCGTTCTTCAAAGTGGATTCCATTGTTGAGGAATCTGAGAAAAATGTATTATTGTTCGTCAAAGTAGTCTTTTGTACCACTCAAAATACCCTTCAGCCTTGGAATTTTTGAACATTTGCTCTTTACATGCTAAGGACACAATTACCTTAATGACCTGCTTCAGATGTAAATTTCGACTCGCTAGAGATTCCAGTTGCCAAAATCATGAGATCTTTTTCGTGATCTTTATTTCACTCCTACTTACCTACGGTGAATAGTTTTTTAGGTTTTGTGATTTCGCGCATGGTCTCAGACCACCTAAAGCTGTGGATGGCTAGGCTTGAGCCTGGAGGTTGCAGGGTAAACATTACCTCAGACCTGAATTTACCCGATATTTTTTCACAAAATTCCCTCAGTTTTGGTAGTCTGGTGCTACTTATACTGCATGTAATAATACCGAGTTACTGACCACTGCTTTCCTACTGATGTCTACTCATCGTGGACTGACCACTACCTTTAACACTTATTGGTGTTCTGACGACATTCCTGTAATGGTCTTTCATTATACGACTCAGCACTGTGTGTGCCGAAACTTTTCTACGACTGTACTCTTTTTCCAGGCAAATGTTGTGGCCAAGCGACTGTTTCGATTTTCTGTCTGTAACATTCATTTTAGCTCAGACAAAAAGGAGGATAACTCATTTTGCAGGTACCTGTCGTCAGACGGACACTAATGTTTATGCATTTAACTATAAAATAAACACAGTAGGATTAGGATGAAGGCCAATACTTCTCCGTTCAACTATGTTGACCATTTTAACCTCAGTGAATAAAATATTTTTCGACAATCTGTTAACTTGCGATTTATTCAGTTCAGGTGGGCTTGAGCTTGGAAAAATTGTAAAGACTAGGTTTTGCTCCAAGTTTCTACCAAGTAAAGAATTCGCATCTCATAAACCTGTTGGTACGCTTTCAACAGCCGGGTTACGAGTATAATTCTCACCCAACATATATACTCGACTAGGTAGGGACACTGTTAAACAGCACAGCCATTTTACGGGATAAAACATTACTCACAGTAGGCTGAGGACTGCTACAATTTGGTGGGATTTAATCATGGGATTTGGACATTTCTAAATCTTAGTTGGCGTGCGTGTGCCAGACATTCGTGAAATGCGACCAGGGTGTGTGTGTGGATCTTTGTGACCACCCGAGTATGATTTACAAATCGCAGTTGGACGCATGAAATCATGAGGAATCGATTAATTCAGTGATGTTTTGCATAGAACTCGAATGCCATGAGAATGTGATGCGTTTTTATACGGGCAGAAATTAGGCTTGGACATAATGACATTGAGAATTATCACCATTTTGCGAGTAACAAACTAACTGAATTGGTTGTCATACCATGGATGTGCTCACTGTGGTGTTTCCTGGCCCACCTAGACCAGTCTTTCACATCAGAGAACGTATACATCAACATGCACCGAACATGCATTGAGCGGGTTTAAGACGTGTAGCAGAAGTGCATGCCAAACCGCAAGGTAAATCAGGTGATAACGTAACAGCCAATCAGCTGGCCATGTCAAGTCATGCCCACACCTTATAATGCAGCCACTCAGCCGTGGCAAACTGTGTGGCCTAACGGCTGGGAAGATAAAACCGAAGCAAGAATAATGTAGAGACCATGCACCGCTGGTGAACACAAAACGGGTGGATTCCAAGAGAATCGGAGACATTATGCTTGTTTTATTAGGTCCTCCGCTGTGAAGAGGACTTGTTTAAGCTAATCACATATCCTTCTTTATTGCTGACCAGTGGTACCTTCATCAGCGCTCTACATTTCAAAGAAGCTGTCTTGTTGCTTTCTGAGGGAACCTGAATAGTGACTAGTAAGCCTTGCATTCGAATCACGTATGTTGAAGGTCTTCGTACCTCATGCTCTGAGAAAGTTGAGAAATTAGTTGTCAACGTGGATCCGGTACATTTTTGTGCCGTATACGGTTGGCAAGAGCACACCTGCAGGACTAAATGCCCGTTACTAGTAGTAAAAATGACAAGTGATAACATAATACACAGCTAATGTAGTGAGGTAGTATTGTACAATTTGATGAGTGTTCAACATACGATTGTCGGTAAAAATGAACGTGGACTTTTGAGGATTATTTCAAATTCAGCTAATGGTTGCTTTTCTGGATTTCAGTGATTCATCCAGATGTCACTGTACTTACTAGATTTCATACACAGCCTGGTAAATCCCAGTCGAACCTGATAATTTCAACCCAAACCTAAGCACTGATGAAACTGGTCGAAACAAGTGTGAAAAAGCCAGTCTGCAACAGGAGTTTTACATATAAAATAGGAAAACAATTTACTGATGATGACTGGAAACTAAAGTGCACTTCGGTCGAGTTTGCCACATAAACTAACCTTCAGATTGTGGTTAAAAGGATACAAAGTGTAGTGAAATTTTTCACTCCACAAACAAAATATCTTTTGATGGCTAGCCACCCGTTTCTTCATTCCTGGAGCTCGTAAATTGGGTGTGAGTAAACTTAATTCAGTAAGTCACTACATTCAAGCGGTCTCAAAAAATAACGGCTGATGCAAATAGAAACTGCAAAATAACTGATAACATATAATTCTACTTTTAGAATCCACAAAGTTTAATAAGTCTACCTTAGCTAGACACGGAATGATAAGTATGTTCAGACTAACCCTTAGTGAAGGATGTGACTCAACCCGTTACAATTTACAACCGGATTGTGACACTGAAGATCGGATTGCGACACGAGGATATCACATGGTCTAGAATACCAAAAGCTTTGCAGAGTTAGCTACTTCTCTGTTTAATCAACAGAAATTTGTAAGGCTATTGTGGCGTATCGTTTAACCACAGGTATGTTATTCAAATCGTGCGTCTGACACCTTATCTATTCTTAGTAGTTTTCTGTTAGACAACTTAGCTGAGACCCAGAATAAATGATGGTATCTATCAACGAATTAAATATATTCCTATCGTTCCGCGGCAGTGGATAGCTCCGATGAGCTTTGAAAATATTCCACAAACTCTGACGGAACTTGGCATAGTATGGAAGACGTTTACGAATCGTTTTCGGAAAACAAGTTGTCCTTCCGTATGTAATAATACGACATCTTTGTGAATTGCATGTGGCATAGCTTTCGTGAGACTCTTTTGGTTCTTCGAAACAGTCCGTAACTCTTCAGTTTGTTTTCGATGATAGATAAGAAGCGTGAAGTTTCCCGTCGCAGCTGTCTAAGGGAACCATTTCACAAGTATAACCAAAATGTTACAACGGGATCAGGTGTACAGTTTGGATGCCCAGTTGAGACTATTTAAAGAACGTGCGAAGCTAAGTGACTCCAGGATGCTGCTCGACATCTATCCCTGTCCAGCTGATCTTCATCTAAAAATTATGCGGAGAGGTAACATATTTGGACAGCTTTGGGTTACCCTGTGGCCGGATTCTCCCGTTATTTGAGCTTCTTACTAGCGTATAAACTACGGGGTCTTGAAACACTGTGGGGATTTGATGGTAACTGTGCTGATGTGTGCTATGGCATGTTATTGTGTATTTTGCCTATAACGGAATGAGTAGCGGTTTAGCCTTTACAAACCTAGCGAGGAATTTGCGACACATATTTTTTTGACAAGGATTTCTTGCAACGTCGGAGCGTTCATTATTGATTGTCTGGTTTCGCATAAAGTTTACGCAATTCCGCTTCTTCAACGTTAATTTCTGTGATTTTATCTCTTAATAGTGCAAGGCAAGAATTGTGTTGGTTCAACAACATAGTACAAATACTGACTTACTACTGATGCCTGGTCTGTGGGACAGAGATTGACACAAGTAGGCAAGATAACAACAAAGTTTATTACACCGTAAAATAACGCATGGTCCAATCCGTCCGACATTCAGTGTGTGATTGACTTTTCTATCATCCCAGAAGTCACATATTTAGCAGTCGTGATGCAACTGGAATCCAGCCAGGTTATCAAGTTCCATACCACTTGTACTTCAATAGCGGCTCCTGGAAATACTCGCTTAGTGTTTTATGCCTACACCATATAAATGTGATGTGACGAATTATGGACTTGGCTGGTAATACACGCACAAACGTGTATTTCTCACCCGTGCTTCTCCTTGTTCTTATGACAACTTTCAGAATCTCTCTCCTTGTTTGCCTGCCAGTCATATTTCATCAGGTTTATATCCAAACGGAGCCAATTAGATATGCATCATCGATGGATGACTCGGTGCTCATAGGTGCACATACCTCTTTGGGTCCACAGTCAGAAAGTGGTTGAAACCCGACGCTCAGCTACCATGGCCGTCCGCTAGCTGACTTCTTTTGGCAGCAGACCACCGGGTTGAGATGTTCTCAGCGCCCACCATTCTATTTATTGATTGGAAATTACGTATCATGAAGTATTCTGAGACCGCGGAAACAAGTTGACTGAAATGCTCAAGAGAAATTGTTGTATCTTAGCATGAGTAACTATCTTATCATTCATTGGTCAGTCCCTATCCATGTAGCTGTCATCTTCCCTGATGGACAAATATTTTTCTCTGTTTGCTGGTACCTTTGTACTGTGTTACCATTAAATAATGCGGGGATTTATCAGCTACCATCTTACTGACCAGCACTGTGTTTTTGGTGGCCACAATTTGAATAATGTTCCTCAACTTTGTGTGCAACGACCACTGGGGAATGCAAATACCGTATGCTTCATTGCATTCTTATTATAGAGCGTACGGAAACCCACATCTCACAGGAACCACTACAGTTTTGGATCATTACATATGACTCAAGTCGCAGCTGTGTTTTTTTTAGCTAAATTCAGCGGATGTTCTAGGTAAGCCAGCATACGATACAGTAATCAGGCTCTTCAATTCTGCACCAATGCGACAGAATCTCAATGGACCTACCAGTCTGGGTGTGTTTATTTAACACCGTGATTTGCCTACTGTTATACGGTGAGTAGCCTGCGATAAACTGTATCTTTTCATTGCGTTACTGATATTAGTGCGTTCCTACCACAACTAGTGAGAATAAATACGATTTACAAAGGCTTGCGAGACAAGAACATTGGGTATTAAAGGACGAAAACCCCGGCAATTTCAGATTTCTGAGATGCTTTGCTGGCATCAGGTGGTAGTGAAAGTGTGCCCGCTTGTTGTACAGCGGAACTTAGCAATAATGCCTGTTATGTTCCAGATGGTGCCTAAACGATGGAAACTGGTGAGGCATTTGTGACAAACTCACCAGGAGCATTTCTGGATATGGGGAAAACTCTCCATTCTGGGACTTGCTCCAGGGTGTCCTAATCCTAAGAAAATGGAAATATCTGGTGTATGGATTACACTTGATGTAATAGTCGGAATTTAAGAACTGTTGGAAGGATGTTCCTGTCGGTTGTTGGTCTGTTCGCCAGACCAAAAACCGAGCAGTACAGTGCTGCCTACATTCCACAACTTCGCCAATGCTTCTGTCGGTTTAACTACAAATATTTTGAAGTAAGATATATAGCCGATGTGGCTGAGTTACTCAGGTCAGACTATATTATCCTTTATCAACCATTTTTCCAGAGTAGCAGAGAGAGCAGAGACATTTCATAAGTTGACCGAATGTAAATGAATGAATTTGTGTGCACCTTTTGTTCTGCACTGACTGACGTCTATAATGCAATAGTAACATGTACTTGTCCACTGGTGGACGGAATAATACACTATTTTTGGTAAGTACCACTACTATGGCTATCAATGAATACTATCAGCTGTCGCATGGCTGGTCCATTTTCAGGGCGACATGGGGGACATTACCGGTACAGTATTCTCAGCTACTGGCATTCGAACGTAAAGACACACAGTAGTTTTATATCGTCGCTTTTGGCCGAACATCCTTGCAGTGAATGTGGAAGGGATACTGTAAAAAAGGAAGAATATATACTTCGAACGAATTCACGGATTCGATCCAAATATGACCGATTAATACTATATTATCAATGGTTATCGGTATTTATCAACACTAAGGAGACAACAGAAAACTGATGTTTAGATGCGTGAAACCTAATTGCATTTAATGAATACTGAGTACCTTTATTATATGATAATGTTGGCCAAAGTAGAAAATGGCATTTTGCCCCACTCCTCCGAAGTTGACTTTTGGGCTGTAAGCAGTTATACGGCCTATTCAAGATATGAATATGCTATGAATCATTAAAAACTTAAGGCAAAATCATTCATCAGTCTCCTGACTTCAAGATGTGAATTGAGAGTCAGCTGAAGTGCCCATCCAAGGAAACCCAGAAGAGCTTTAAGGTCACAACTCTAGTAGAGCACCACTGTTCCGCCACGAGAGGTTGTTCAGCAGTGTGGTTAATCTGTCCTTAGACAAGATATGGCGTCATTCATCCACTAATCAATGTAAAAAAATGTCTGTGCTACAAACTCAATCGGTTACTGAGTGATTTTAGTATCCCTTGGATCACAGAGGGATAATTGTTCTTAGAATACGCCAGAATCACTTCTTGAGTTTGAAATAGAAGAGTAGTGCCGGTAGTGATTAATCTGTAAAACAAGGCTTTCAAGCACCAGTTATTATTACCACCCCGTTTCCAGCCACTGTTACATACATTTTAACGGATACCAAATTGAAATCAAATGCGCCTATATGTCTTGTTGAGCTGCAGAATAGCTTATTTTAACGAGTAGCCTTTGAATCCATCTTCAGTTAGTTAATTACATTTTACCTGAATTACATATTGCTTAGTGAAAAATGTTGGCAACCAGAAATAATTGAGAAAGGTGAAATTCTACTGTTTCCCGTCCGGCAGGCAAATGAAGGATGGCTTAGCGATGCATATTAGGGATCCTCTTGTTTAACAGCATGATTTTATTGAAAAAGGTATCAGTTTCAGTCGAGCGGCTGATGAAATAAACTCCTATATTCATTGCTATCGAACCCGTTCCTATTCCTGACTCCTACGAAGCGTCTCTCTTTAGACCTAACAACAACAGAAGTAGTTGCTGCTCAGGACAACCGACAAGTAGGTTCACTCAACTTTTTTCTACCTATAAAATCTGTAAAATCTGCCACCATTGATGAGATTCATTAAGCAAAGAATGGCTGGAGCAACTCAAAACTGGATGATAGATGACTGTACCAATGCATCCTTGTCTACATTTAGTTGTCTTAAGTAGGTGAACGTACCATTAAGTGCTTGCTGCTCAGCCACTATTCCGCGATCACATTTCTGCAGAGTAATGTGAATTTCAATGAGTCCGATATGAGACGGTCAGTTCGAATATTCATGGAATACGGTACACAAGCGGTGGTTTCATTTTCCTTGAAAATTCTAGCAAGAACACTAAATGAATACCAAGTATTATACATACATTTCACCCGCTGGAAAGACTCCTTGTACTTACCAAACGAAAGTATGAGATGCACCAGGTCTGATAGATTTTTTACATGTGGAGGAGTCGTCTTGTACAAATTCGGGCAATGCGTGTTGGCGTTGCGTTTCAAATTGCAGTCAAGTATGGGGAACACAAGTGCCTGTCTCATGGGATAAACTTATTCTGTCTCAAATCCCATGGATGGCCTTGTCATTTTAAAAACGTTGATTGCAACATTTGTGTCTCGGATCCGGTGGACTTGGAATCTCATCCTCAATGACCACCTGGCGCACAATTTTGATCTATATTTGATCTGATATCACGGAGAACATGGATTAAATGTTGTTCTCCAGGGATTTCCTTCAAATGACATGAATCGCCGTCCGCATCTTTTAGTTGGAATTGCTGGAAAGTCTTGCTTTTCGCCTGCTTTCAATGGCTGTAAATGTGAGCAAAGCCCTATTTGGGTGTTTCGATAGTGTGATCCCCACAATACGCCTTATAGATAAATTGGCTCCTGAAAAAGTGGATATGCGGTTTGGGAAAAGCGAAATAGTAATCGTCAAGAACATTGTAAGGGGAGCACTTTCAAATTCTATAAAATTATCTGAACTCGAAGTGAACATTCTGCACCCACAGTCTCGCAGTCTTGTACACATTATTCTTCAGATTTGATAGATTTCTTTTTTGACACCACAAACGATCAGGCTGACAAATAATATTTAACTCGCTAATGCGTATTTGGATTAAACCATCACAATATAACTGAGATTCAAGGAGCTACTAAACTCCGTAAGTCGAACAAAAATCTGCTGATTCAGAAGTTTTGAAGGAAATTGTGAATCCTAGGATAGGAATTTACACCCTAAAGACTCCAAACGATGGGTCAACTCCACCCCATACTCGGATTGGATAATGCCTACTACCTATTGTCAACTAGCAAAATGGTATTGTCTTCACAAACCGAGTTTAAGGACCTCCCTGCTTGTATCCTTTTGACTTTGGGTTTTTCGGTCCATTGGACTGTATGCTCCATGGGCGTATCAAACGAAACCAAACAAAAGCCTTGACGAACAACAATGATTTCGGGGAAATATCTTAATGGTCAATTGTAAAGTCTTACGCGACCAGGGGTTGGAATGAGAAGTCCAACTGCACCTACAGTAACAAGCCTGGGAACTGATACGAAATACGGAGCTTTCCCTTAGTGGACGACTATTGCTCTACAGAAGAAGTGGCCGAGGACGCCCTATCTAGGTCATAGTTATGCATCTACAATTTACAGCTGCTTTCCACGCCCATGTCTAATCGGTTGGGGAATGGCAGCCGTCAATAACATGAGTGAACGCGATGAAGGGCTAGCTTCCTCAGTAGCTTCGTCAGCAGGAGGTCGATAGTGTGCCCGCTCTCAGACAGGTTTCCTCGTCCATGCAATGCGTAGGTAGACTTCTCATTTGGAAGTATGTAAAATCCACTTCACAACGTTTCCTAACACAAAATGTCGAGAACTGTCCTCTCTAACCATTTTGGTGGCTTTATTTATTCCATCTGCAGGGCAGCCGTATTGCCATCTTTTGAATTTCGTTACCGACAGTATCTAGAAGGTAACTGTGCCGTCGCTCTAATGGGGTCCTATTCTTGCGTTTTAAGAAGGCATCAAGCATCCATCAGCAGAGAATTCGGCGACACTCAACAGGAGTTTCTTGGCAAACCCATATAAGAGGCTGTTCATTAAAAGACGTAATAATGTCAAAGCAGAGTTGTTTGAATAGCTTAAGCAAGTCGTAAGATGTAAGGGATGGAATGCGAGCGTTTAACGTCCAGAGTGCCTAAGTGACGCGTCCCAAGCTGGAATCTATAGAACTATTGCAAAATAGCAAAAGAATAGTCAAAAGAAAACTACGACGAATAACTGTAAGTTATGGATAGTTCCATATTTTTGCTTTTTTTTCGGCCGATGTCAAATCTCGGCTCCTAATGTAACTTTCCGTGAAAAGCTTGGTGGCTTTTAGGATTCTTTAGTGATACTTCGTAGATGTGTTAAATGCTCCTCTGAAGACCCTCCCACCGAGTTGTGGATAGAACAATTCAATTTTAGCTAACTTTGTTATAATACGTTATAATATGAGGCGATTTGCGCAATTACATCAGTTCATGGATACAAAATTTGATTATCAAAAAAGTGACCCAAGCTAATGACGAGATTTTATTGCAAGGCACCTTTTTCGGAGTTGCCGCGTTCGTCTGAAACTGATAAAAAGCTTCCATGAATTTTCCGTTGCTGCATACTGGCAACGAATAAGATGGTAATGTTTATTTGCTCACATCAGCCCAAGAGAAAAGAGGACAACTGAACAGAATAAGTGAAGCACTATTTTAGTCACGGTAAAAGAAATAGACAAGCAAAATGGATGCTCTTCACACAGGCGTGAGCTGACATCCAGTTATTGCGTAATAGGCCCATCTTTGAATGAGAATAATTAAACTAGTAGCCTTCGAGCACGAGGATCACAGACAGCTTGTACTAATGCAAGCCTATGTTGCTGAAGTTCCATAGTCTTCAAAGATTTATCCACTTAGTCCTCGGAAAGAAATTGAGAAAATCTAAATTTTCTCTAAGGAAACAACTAAACAGGACGCGTGTTTGTCCCATGAGTTCATCTCAAATATCTTCGAGTGTCAGTCGATAATGCACCTACTGTTCGACAACGTTTTTTTATCCGCATCGCTGTAATTTTTAGTATGAGATTTGACGGGAAGTGATTTAGACCACTGTACCGAAGACATTCAATCTGATAAATACGATCAGTGGTAAATCTAACCAGTCCCTACGGGTATGTTTTGGAGCAGATTACAATTTACTTGGGACGCGGATAGGTTTCTGCTGTCACTGGGACAAAATCACATGTGGCAACTGAAATTCCGTCTTTGTACTCTTTCCACACAAAAGTCAGATAAACTCATTGTCACGTTATCCAGCTATGTCTCCGAGTAACCTTCTCCAAAATGCCATGGACAAATTGAAAGCATACTGTTCAACCCAGAAGTGTGACTAACACACTTAACTTGACATTTAGTATCATATTGATGAAAATTTATGCAAACTTCACTTCTTTAATGAGAGATGCTTTTGCCATATGAATTTACTTGGGTTTAAAATAGCGATCAAATGTTATTTCTCCCAGGATCAACACATAGCAGAAAAACATATTCCTTATGCTGCTTGTTATTGTTTACTGCCATATCAGTACAGTATTGGCCACAATGGCTTGTCAGCTCCAACCTCCCGATGTGGCAGTTAGCCAGTTGTCTGCCAGGGTCAGATTGCCCGAAAAGGTCGAAGGTACTTTAGACAAATTTGACACAGCTGTAATGTTTACACAATTGGTTTGTAGAATTTTGGCATGCCGTATGATACTAATTTGTTCAATTTTTCACCAGCGCAGGAAACAGGAGGAAAACGTTTGAACTTTATATTTTTTATTGTCAGATTGGAGCTTCAAAGTAGTAGTTACTCGATTATGGAGTAGGTGTAAATAAGCAGATTGATTAGAAGCTTTAAGTAAAACAGTCAAAATTTTTTCCAAGTATTGTGATGCAGCCTTAAAGGGATTATTTCACTACAAATCGAAAATAAACCTTTGTATATGATTTTATTTGAATTTTCACACGTGTACAGTTTGCCAAACAATCACTCAACCGCTAGCTCAGCGGCGTTTGCATTTTGCAGTTAGGTTGTGGAATTCTTTTTCTTTATTCCCATCAGAGACGTGCTTGATGGGGTACAAATGCGCACACTAAACAAAATGCGACTGAAGATTGAATTAGAACCGCCTGCAGAGGTGAACATAGTACCACTATGGTTCCAACAGCTAGGTTAGAAGAGACTGTACAGCTCCTATGACCAAGTAGTGTGTCACAAACCATAACAGAGTTCGAATCACCAGTACAAATGCTCTGATAAACCCCAACAATCGGAAAAGGACTAAATTCATGCAAAACAAGTGACTGCAAACTGCTCTGGGCGGCAAAAATCTGTTGAAAGACTACTGAAATATCTAAATAAAGCTGACTATGTAACCTGTATAACTAATATAGGAAATAAAAATAGTGCCAGCTATGCGACCAGACTTCCTTCAAGGTACGAGGGGGAGCATACCGCTTATTTAAGACAATGGTCACACACAGGAGCCTGCAAGTTTAGTCAGATTTGGCGACTGGTTTTCCGACAAAATCAATTTAACGGGCCGCAGGAGTGCAATCAACAAGCACAACACCAAGTGTGATATTGCTAGTGGACAATAAAACTAGAACGCATTAAAAGTATTTCTATTTTAAATCTTTAACCACGGACAAAATTTAATAGCCCCAATGTTTGCCCGCACTGTAAAAATGGAGTAAGCACCAACTGTGGAAATCACTGTAGACTAACAGCGATGCTGGATTTGGTGCATAAATCGGTTGACTGTGGTTTTATCGATGAGCACATTGCTCAATCCTGGCTAATATCTACACTGTAAAATTTGCTCCGTTGACATAACGCCATTATGAATGACTGTCTTTGAGGTACCTGCTTACAACCTTTATTGATTCTTCGGCTTACAGTTTTCAACCAATTCAGTCCTCTAAGTTTCATCAGATGAAATTTATTCCTGCTTCTTCGGAGTTTTAACCATCGTCATAAATATTGTTGTAGCAGGGGAAATACTATGCTACCTGTAATATCGTTCCAACGGTAACAGATTGAAGCTTTTCCGTACGTTTAGCTTAAACGAAAGGTTCATTCAAGTCCTTGATTACCATCGTAGTAATATGCAGAGCATTTATAACCCCACGCACGTCAGCTTTTGCTTAAACTGTCTGTATATCATGGCGCCCATGTACCCTACCATTCACGTAGGATCTAGTAGTGTGATTATCTTGCGGGGAGTTCCTGAGGCCATCACAACGCAGTTAGAACGTATGACGGTAAGCCTCTCGTTGAATGCCAGAAGGCAGTGTTTCAAGTAAAACATAAGGTTGACGGAAACTCGGGAATTGCGCCTACCTGATGAGCCCCAAGAAAGGCGAAACCGGTCGTGGGCCGTCGACGGATTTTCAGCAACCTTATGAGTAGTACATTACAAAAATATACATGTATCGCGATATCACGAATATCGTAGCGACTGAAACATGAGGCGGTCTGGTACAACAGATTCAGTTGCCTAGAAACATCAAAGCCGAGATATTCAGCTGGGTTCGAAGCGAGTCCCTCGAAAAACCAAATTCGTTTGCAAACGAGTATACTTCGGACTGTCTAACTAGATTTTCCATATCTCGGGTAATTTTCTTAATAACCCATAGTGAACTAATTGGACGACAAAATAATTTTTCAAATCAAAGGGCCAAAGATCCAAAGAAACGTAAACTATCTCATTTGTTTCCAAACAACCCGCGTTTAAGCTCTAAAAAAACAGTTGGGCATTATTTGAAGGAAGCCAATGTTTTAAGTGAAAGAAATTTTTCTTAAGGGTCCAGCTATAAGTTCTGCAGTTTCCTGGACAATTTGGTTGCAAACGTTGCTTCGCCAATCAAGGTGACATCATCAGTGCGTTAATGGAGAGCGTAGTGGTGTGATGGGTTGGTGGTTGGGCGTTGAGTAGTGTTGAGTGTGTGTTAATATACGTGCTGCTAGCCGGGGCTCACCTTTGATCGCGACTGGTTGTTCTGTCGGAAAGTTCCATTGGTTGCTCTGTTATCCCGTGTCCTCATTCGCCAATGCTCACCTGACCTTCGACCTAAGCATCTCCTGCCCTCGCACTCTGGTCGATGCTGGAGTGACCTTAGTCCTTGACCCTTGCAAATTCCGGCTTGTCACTTTACTGATTTGACTCCAAAGTTTTCCTTGTTTCTTTGTGAATCCACTCCTTGAGAATTCCGGCTGAGATGTTTGTCCTTTGTACGTACAGGTGCTTAAAGTGGGTCCAGTTCGATGCATCAGCTGATCGAGGAATTCCCTTCTGTGTCTCGTGTCTGCCAAAATTTTCGCGTTTTCCAGATTGAATTTGTGGACTTCTTGGTCTTCGTGCATGGATATCAAGGATAGGGATTCATGTATTCTGACGGCCGCGCTGTGTGTGCATAATTTCCTCTCAGTTTGTCCAACGTAGAATTTTTGGCAGTTGTTGCAGTTAATTTGGTATATCACCTTTTTCCTCTTGGTTTTTTCTCGGTTGTCCTTCAGTCTAGAGATTAGTTTCATCAGAGTGACATTCGCTTTTGGGCCACTAGGATTCCTTTTTGAGTTGATAGTCTGGATGCGAGTTCCAATATTTTCTTGATGTGAGGCAAAACTACCCGTCTGGTGGCTTGTTCTTGCTATTGCTGTTGTTGATAAAACACCTTGGATCTGAATAGATGGTTTTCTTCTTCAGTCTTCCTTCATTTTGCTTTATAAAAAACTCTACATCCCTGATGCTAACCAGGACAGCCCGGTGCAACCATTGTGAACTTTGGTTTCAACAACAGCAGTTTGAACCTCTGAATGGGACCCTTTTATTTGGTTGTTATACACCGGTATTCTTATCACCAATTGCGTCACTTGAACATTTTTTCGAGGGAATTTTGCATCCAACACTTCTTGCAACTAGTCGATAATCTTGTTCTAACTTCATTTCAGCTCAAAGTTCTCGCGTTTATCAAAAATGTGGGTACAGTAAAAGCGTTTGGGTGATTCCATTGCTTTTGATTGCTGGTGCACTTTTTACACGGGAACATCCTGTATAGGGTATATTTACCTATCTTACTAACCGATGCCTCAAACAACAAGCAAAACTCTTAGCACAGCGATAAAATTTTCAGACAGCGTTAAATATCTGTTAAATATCTGAATATTTTGAGGCATTCCTATACCTGTGCACCATACCTTTCACTTATGGGTTCTGTTTGTGAAAATGGAAAAAAACAACCTCGACGTCGATTTGTTTGCCAACACGCATAGTAACACGCAAGCTAGATGGAAATTAACAGCGAGCAACATTTCTGCCCTGTTTTTATTGGAAGAATATATGGATAGCTTCCTGTATTTTAAATGTTCCGAGCAGATCATCAAATATTTTATTTCCCTCTTTTCAGAAGTTTTATAGAAATAACCGAATAGTTAGTGGATTTGAAAATAAATGTCCGTTGTGTTGCTCACCGCCGAAGGGAGATCATCTCATTAGCACAGCAAACGACAAACAAGGTTTGTTTGTCTTTCTGCCCCAGTGAGTTTAACAAACGCGATGATTGCTTTGAAGCACGTCGTTAGGTGATGCTATCATACTGTACACAGGAACTTCGGAATTGCTTCGGGCCAAAATCACAGTCTTGTTTTCTCTACACAGTCGAACATGCTGGTTAGGCGTCAGTCTGCTACCCATCAAAACGGTGCATAATTACACCCTTGCTTTATTTGTACCGGCCTCCTGTTGTGCCATGTTCTCGCTGCTACATTGTCATTTTTTGCTGACGTGCTTCAAGCTTCACGTTGATTTGTCCGGATAAGGATCATTTTGTTCTGATTAGTAGTTTTGCTTTTTTGTTTTATGAAATATTGCCGTAAAATTACAGAAATAATTTCCCACCAGGAAGCAAACCTCATTTTAACTCTTGACATAAAGAAACCACCAACTAATAGTTTAAAATACCACATGATGGAGTAATTGTTGGAAAAATCTGCTCACTAATAATTTCAGGTTCCTTTCATTAGATTTCCCTCCTGCAGACAAAAAGCCGCTAAAAATAACTACGTTTTTGGTTCTTGGAATAGAAGATTCCTCCTTGCATACTCAGGTGAAAACATCACATTTACACTGCTTTTTGTCAGTGACGCAGTTTTACTTGTCAACTTTTGTATGAAACCTACCATATAGCTATTGGTTCTGTTACACAGTCCCGTGACACAAGTGAGTAAATTTGGCTTGATTTTGTGTTAAGAATGTTAGCTGATTGATAACAAGAGAGGTTTAAAGATACCATTCGGAGATACTCGGGGTAAAACGTTTGATCAAGTGGGTCCAAATAATATCACAGATTTTCGAGAAATACACTCATTTGTAGATCAATTTGGTTTTCACGGGAGACCCAATTAAATCTCTCGTTTATGATGTCCTCTAACTGCATGTGCTGCACACAGGCCGCCTTAGGATTCAGTTGACACGATATTCGAGATATCGCAGTACATTTTCATAAAGGGAATTGCTCACAATCGAGTCTCCCTTGAAAACCAAATTGATTTGCAAATGAGTGTATTTCTCGAAGACAGTCCAATTTGGGCTCAAGTAGATCGTAAGGTTGACGGAAACTTGTGAGTAGCTTCCTCTATGAAAAGATCACACATTCATTGTTACCCTCTCGGCTGTATTAAATTTTTTACCCCATACGGGTTTTTGTGTGAATTAGTCCAGGTGGCGCATACCGCATTTGTTCCCAATCTCCCGGATGATAAGAAAGGGTAGGTAGTTTAGGAGCTTACTGAGCCAGTACAGAAGCAAGGTGATTCATCTGAATATGGACAGCCCGTGAATCTTGGTCATTTCGGTCCCTTCCTCAATAGGCAGTCATTCGAAGAAATCGACGGAGCCGCCAGTTTTGTGCTACAGTCGTCGCTCGTCAATGTAACACACTGATATACCCCAATGACCTACTTCACCCTGATGATATCACCTCAGTTAGCAAGGAAACGTTTGCAACAAACAGACCAGGGGCTACATAACAACTTGATAAATGCTGTTGAAACACTCATTGGACAGCCTTATTCCCTGTGACCAAGTGAGAGGGGCGTCAGATAGCCAGTGTTACTTACTCCCAGAAATGGAAAATCCGCGTCAAACGGGTACTTTGGTATGATCTTTGGATACGTCCTTATGTTTAATGAGTAGTAAGTTATAGACAGCATTCAGCCTAAACTAAGAGGAGCATTGGGTTACTGGCTCTTCCATCACATATGGTATGAATAATCTGACAGATTCACCGCGATACTTTACGTTAAACTTCATCCTAGACAGAATCCAGTTGCAGACGGATATTCCATTTTCTAAAAATATTTTTGAGCCTATACAGCAAGTAGATGAGTCTTTCTTGTCACAAAACCTACGTATGTCCGATGTGGCTCCAAAACAGTATACCAAACTGCTCCTTCCGAAAAACCGGCCAGAACATGCCAACAAAAGGGAGAATTCACTGTGATATGCTAACAAGGTAACCACTGTTAAGCGGTGCATTTTTAGGGGAACTACTCTCCGACAGTGGTCTTTTTGTAGGAAAACCTGTGCATTTGAGCCACTTCTAGGTATTACTGCATCGTTACCTTAACTCAGAAGGTTTGGGCTATAAACAACTCGATTCTACCAAGCCTTATCAAAATCTACACTGAGCAAAATAATTCGGCATGGGAAACTGAATCGATAATCCAGCGGACGTTTCTATTACATACCATGCCTCATAAGGGAGAATTCACTGTGATATGCTAACAAGGTAACCACTGTTAAGCGGTGCATTTTTAGGGGAACTACTCTCCGACAGTGGTCTTTTTGTAGGAAAACCTGTGCATTTGAGCCAATTCTAGGTGTTACTGCATCGTTACCTTAACTCAGAAGGTTTGGGCTATAAGCAACTCGATTCTACCAAGCCTTATCAAAATCTACACTGAGCAAAATAATTCGGCATGGGAAACTGAATCGATAATCCAGCGGACGTTTCTATTACATACCATGCCTCATATCCTTCGGAGCTATGTGTATCTGCATATTGTCAAGCAAGTGCTGGTAACTTTCAACGATTGTCAAAAAAGACCTGATGGTTAATCATTCTTCGGTCAGTCCTTCAGCTAATAATTGTAAACTATGAATGGTTTGTTCTGGAAAAGAAGTAAAATTTCCTCGTCATCCTTATCTAGGTTCCACTGTCTAACTAAGGTTTGAACACTTTAATTTCGGGGACCGGAAATTTGGCAGTGAGCCTTAACACTAGGTGGATGTCGATCCCATTGATGTGTATGGACATGTACGAGTATGAATTATTAATCAGATTGTCGAGATCTCGATTCCCGACTACATTTATGATTTAATGGTTTATACTCAAGGTGACATGTGTGTTAGATTACAGTTTCGAGGTTAACCAACTGCTACGCAAGGTGAAAATTACCAGGATGGATAAGCATGTTATGTGCACGTCAGTGTTTCAAATTCATTTCACATCCTAAGCAACCTTCATGGCTTCTAACTCCCAGGATTCACCTGGAAAGGACGAGAAATACGAAATGTCTCTCGCTTATCCAAGGATATACTCTAATCTTGATTTCAATAGAAATCAATTTTAGTCCTTGCGTCAGAAGTTTTTCCTGGCACAAGCCGTCAGCAATCACTAAACAAAGGGTTCAACTACTTAGCAACCTGCAGTTAACCGGGTAATATTTCACCACTTTTGAGGCATCAGCATATCTGCGCTGCACACAGTCCATATGACGAACTTCGTAGACCGACTGTATACCATTTATATCATCATCATTTATATCAGTGTGATTTGATAAACAAACCCCTTATCTAACTAGAATAGTCAGTAACTCGTCCATTTCTGCGCAAAATCACTTTGCTTCCCTATGCCAATTTGAATTTTTTGCAAGGTATTTTGTAAGTTGTGGGAGGACTGTGCCAGGATCAAGAAAGCAGCGGATAGCGAAGAATTTCATTTCCGTTGCAATTAGCTACGTCATGCGGTCAGAATACGTCCCAGCTTATGATTACGAATATGAATGGGAGATCGGCAGACACGCCCATTCTCAGCTTTTGTTATGTGACGCTGGTGGAGCAGGGAAGCTGTAACATCTGCACGCATTAGGCAAGGAATTCTGAACACGCGATTTGAGGCTCACCTGTCAACCTAATGGCAATAATTCAAGCTGAAGTAACCGCAAAACGGACGGAGTAGGAGAACTTCTTATTGCTGACTTATTGAAGCAGTGAAGAACATAAACAAAAGCTCGTCTATATTGAGTCTTCTGCATACCAAACGCACCATAATGGTAAGTGTATGCTTACAGAAACCCACGCATTATCTAGTGTGTTGAAGGCGAACACAGATGGACGCCATTCAGCTTGTACGCCATTTAGAATGTTAGCGTTGTTTGAGAGACCAAAACAGAAAGCCAACGCTTCTACTTAGACGCTCTAGTACTTTATGCTTCACAGTTATTCTGAATGATGCAGGAACATGACACATGATTGCCGATAGCCTTATAGTACCGCATGTTTATAAAAATAGTGTTCTGGCCAGGAGTGGTCAGTGTATGCAAATCCTCTTTTGACTGGTACGGTCAGGGTGCAATCGGGACGCCATCTAACTAAAAAGCCAGGGGCTTGTTTCTAAACAGTTGTGTTTGCAATCCCAGTAAGCGCCCTCTAATCTGTCATCGGCTGCCCCACTGACTAGTTGTGGATTAGTTATCTGTCTACTAAGGAGATAAATACTTAGGCTTTTCGGACATGTAAGCTACAGCCTTATTGTCTGCCCTGATTGATTTCGGCTTGTTCGTACCGAAAACCAAGTTGTTCGGCGATAAACTGATGGATGACCAGCTCAGTTTGTAATCGGTCTGGGATGATTAATGTTGGAAGCGGCCACGAGTGGCACGTTGGCAATATGATTAATCGAGTTTACTTTCAGCTCACACGATTTGAACCAGTTGATTCAATGTTTAGTGCTTCCTTGAATGACGACTTCTATAAAAGCACGCTCGCGTGAAATGTATTTTTTTCCTCCGGAGATTCGGGTCGTACACACTGGTGATGATTTCCGGGTGAGCTGGAACAACCGGTCAGTGACCTTAGGGTTTTTAGCATAGATTTACCATCCTAAAGTAAAAAGCCAGTTGAAACAAGCTTTTCGTCACTATTTACAAGCAATTCATATCCCGTCGCATTATGTGTGCGGACATGTTTCAAGTAAACTCATGTCTACCGCAGAAAACTTGGAATAAGGTATTTCCGTGGAGCAAACACTGATAAAGCTGCTGAAAACTCCTCGGCAGCCTACGACCGGTTTGGCCCTTCTTTGGGTTTATCACGAAGCCATATTCCCCTAGTTGCCATAAGGCGTACGCTTTGCTTGAACCGATGTACACAGTTCGTTAAATCTACTCAGTCACAAACCTTTTTCTTTGTAGTGAGAGACTCAGGTAGATCCCATCTGAAGCTCTTATCTGTTTGTCGTCAATTCAGTTGAAAGCCGCTGGAATTAACATTCCAGTTGTCTTGTTTTGTACCACGATTTCCTAGAGCCACGTGTAGATAATGAGGTTGTTTCACGTGCTGCAAACGCCTATGTGTGATGACGTACTGGGTGAAGTCCTCCCCGCTGAAGGAAAATAAATAACCGTTTCTCATCCCGTCTGAGGGGAGCCTGGACAATCGACGTACGAACAATAATATTTAGTGTGATCTTTGCTTACCGGTTCGGTCGGTTCATTGTTTAATTAACTCAGAAAGAGGAATAATTCACACGACAAATGAACTCTCCATCTGAAAAATCGTCGCTCGAACAGTCGGTCAACACGTGACCAGGTGATGTGAACTCCGTGCTTGAAAGATGAATAGTTTTATGTTCTGTCTAGTTTAGTTAAACTGCTAATCAGCCGCATGTGCCAAAATGGTTCATACATTAGCTTAACATTAAATATCTCGTGTGAGCAGAACTGCTATCGGTCCTTGTTAGCTTGCAACTTCGTACAAAGCACTCCATCTCTGCAGAGACTTCCTGAACGGACGGAGATCAGATGGTCTGTCCTGAGAACTGGTCTCTCTTAGGAAGGACAGATGCGAAATAAAAAAAGTCATTTTGGGCGCCCTCATTGGTACTGCAAAGATGACACTCATCTCATCGGTTAGATTGTAGTGGACTCTAAAGAGCCCTAAATTTCTAAAGAGCAGTGGTGTACCAGACGTTGCAAAAGGATTGCATGAAATCGCTTCTGTCGGAGGTACTTCATTATTTGATTTATTCTCCAGTTTGTTTGGCTGATTTCATATGTCTTTAACTGCTAGTAAACATTCGTTGTTGCATCCAACTGGACAACTTCGCCTGAGTAACTCACCCCTAGGGAAAATCCGCTAAACAAAAGAAATTTCTGCTACGTTGAAACCCCTAACTAGGAGGGACACGCATGGTCCAAAATGGTCATTCTAGATTAGGCAGCCTCCACTGATGATGGGTGATAAAATTTAATTAAGAGTGGTAATCCACTTTTTAGTAAGGAAGGTTAAATCCCCAAACTGAAGACAAGGTTGTTTTAGCTATTGTCAGCGGATATGTTTGAGCTGATTCACTGCTCATTATGGAGGGTGTTTTATAGGTGCGACTAAGAATGGTGTAGTGATCTTTTCAGGTTGAAACCCTGTGTCTCGTTCCATGAAGAAAACTACTCAAAAGGTTGCTGAAAACTGATCGGCAGCCTACGATTTTCCCTTCTCTTGGGGCTCACCATGTAGGCGCAGTTCCCGAGTTTTCGTCAACCTTGTGTTATACTTGAACCCAGATTGCACTGTTTTCGAAAAATATACTCATTTGCTTCTTTGCTTTCATACAAAAACATGACTATTGGTTGTCAGAGAAATATTCCATCGTACATTCATTAAAACTATGCATATTTGACAACCTGAGAATGGTATATATATGTTTTCACGCTTTGTCGATTATATGATACTGTAAAAGTTATTTCTCGCACTCTGTTAGTCACGCCCTCTTATGTGCAAGTTTCCCGAGTTAAGATACCTTCACTTCCCTTCTCAGTTCTTCATTGCTGAATGTTTCAACAAAGCACATCTATAAAAAACAGTGACTTAAAACATTTATACTATCCTTTTGTGGCGAAGATACAGATCGGCACACGCAGCCAACTGTCAAATGTTTTTATGCACTGAAGGTATACTCGCGGACGAAGTACTGGAATGATTTATCCATGCACCGTGTCAGATGCAACAGACTACCTTGCAAGGCTGGGTGATGGTCAAGAGGACGGGACACAAAGGGTCTCAGGAGGCTTGGCCTGTCGCTATTTCTTCCCGCATGGAAGTACACCACAAACTCGTAAGCCCGTTGAGATACACAAAACTTCGGACCATATTTGAACTTCCTGTCAATAAAATAAACTGAAAACGTTTGATTCATCCTCGGACGAGTGAGAGCGACTACTTTCTGGACTCCATTTTTCCTCGGCCCAACTTGAGAAATCATAAATTCAACAACCGAGACTTAACAGAAATTTTCTCTCCCCTGTAGATCCTACACAGACCGATCTTGCCAAATATGCACAGTTCTGGGGTTCCTTCTGTCAAAGCTGAAATCGGTTTCCTGTATGATGGGGCGCAGTGCACTAGCTATCCGTAAGCGCTTGACTGCGGTGTGGTATCACACAAGCATGTAAAATTTCTTTTGGATGTCGCGCGTATGGCCTACTTTTTGCACGTTGTACCGGCAGCTCTGTTTTATGTTGGGAGCTGTGAAGCGTGAGTACTTAATCAGCAGGTGTTGTTCTTCATTCTGTACCAATAAATCAATATTTAACTAGTTGTTTCTTGAGTGCCGTTGATTTGCTTACCGTTTCATAACAATGTCACTTTTCCCGTCATCAAACAATGAAGCCTAAATTTTACATCCAAGTATTTTCTTGTTATCAGAAATGTTGAACTGCTTAATAAATAGTGATGCAATGGCCCGAAACATAATCAAGAGATGTTTGCTTTACTCTCCCTTTTTAACTACCCTTTCGTAGAACAAAGTTGTTAATAACTGACATAATGAACTGGAGTCCAAATTCTCTGACTGATAAACGCAATGTAGTAATTCCGAGAGTAGAATCATCCACTATCAGTGCTGAAGAGCGTTCGGAGGCTTGTATATCCTTTTTTACGTTTTTGTTTGCATTGCCAACAGATCGGTAAGATAGTGGATATAAAATCTACGGATTTTTCTTAAAAATAACGATTTTACCCAGGTTGGTCTGCACCAGTAGTTAACGCAAATCTGAGGCACCAAAATTGCCATCTGTTGCATCTTATCAATAGGGAGAGTGGAGGTTCGAGCATGAGTCCATTTTATTGCAGATGGTCTGGCTCGACAACACTGCGGGTGGCCAGTCCCCCATTAAAGGTCCTTCAACTGATGGTTGTTAATTCCCTTTGGGGTCAATTGTCGGGGTGGTATTGTTATTATGATGTCTTCATCCGCACAGAAACAATATAAGATTCACTCAAACCGACGACAGTACTCTGAGGTGACTTGCACACACGTCCTACATGCACGCGACCGACTGTTAAAGCCAGTCACAGAGCATTCCTTTCCCATCTATCAAAGATGATGGTGACAATTGAGTTTTTTTATTCTGATGTACAGACGATGCCAGTCATCGGCCCAGTGATGCAGCGCGAGTTTATTTTGACACTGAATTTGGTTAGGGACAAACAACGATGAGGTGTCCACTTTGATGAAGTTCAACTTACATTGTGTTTAGCTAAGAGCTCACAAGAAGAGAGCCAGCCCCAGTGTTACGAATGCGCATTGCAGTCTAATTAAAAAAATCTGATGTTGAAGCAAGTGTGAATAACATCAAACAGGGTTTTAAAACGACTCAAGGCTCAGTGACCATGCTTCCACATTTGGAAGCAAATGGAAATTGGAATAGTATTAGTGGAATACTATCTCCAAAGCACGCCAAGGTAACCTTACTTTCTGGCTGAAAAACTATTCAAGCTATCGAAGTGCTAACTTTCATTACGTGGCATTACTCATGAGCAGAGGCCAATCTGATTACACCATTCTTGGACACTAGTAGGAAAGCCTAGTCCCTCAATGCTTATCGATTTTATTTCCTCGATGAATCCCGATCGGTCAATTAAGGACTCAAAAGCTCAGTTGAGAATAGGGATGAAATGACCTGGAGATTCATCCGAAGCCCTCGCTTAGAAGGACAACAATACTTTTCATGATATTCATAATTTTTGATTGAAGGTTTATCTCTGCATACGCAGAGTATGAAGATCTATTACAAAGAAGACACAATAAAACTGCGATATCTAGATCTGCCTTGGGGTTTCCAGATAAGTCGAAGTCGGTGGTGTGCTCTCCACGGTTTTTCGTTAACTATATCAGTAACATTACCTAAAAGAATGCCTACAGGTGCTTCTAGAATTATTGGGATGCTGATTGTGATCAAACCTATTCCAAACAAATCGTGCATTTACTCCAGCCACTCAACAACTTAATGTGTGCGTGTTCAAGTCAATCTGGCTCAGCGATCAAAACCCTGGGTTACTTATATACCTTTAGGGTTATTCAGGCCTTCCAAAAAAGATCGAGATGTGAATTGTTTCAATAAAAAGTTTTTTTCCGGGCACACAAGATTGAGAACGATCACTAACAAAGTGTAGCGAACACCAACCGAATTGTCACGAATAACTTGACATTCGAATCGACGAACAATCCTGAGAGAGTTGCACTTGGCTTTCACTGAGAACTTCATATCAAACGATTTTATATACATCATAACCAAAAAAAGTTGAAAAGTGGTAACCGGGTTTGAGTACAAGGCCCCGTTTAGTTTAAAAGCAGGGATGCATCGGGGTGACCCACACGGTAACTAAAACGCACCAAGAAAATTGGGTAAGCGACAGTCTGCCAACCTCACACACCGTGTGGTGTGAGCACAACAGTGTGCTAACCCAAACACTTCTGTTCCACTGCCTGCAAGACTACGCACCCTCCTTTCCAAGGAAATTAACGCCCCTTCATGGAAACAATGAGTGACATGCAATCAGCTCAATGTTACGGTTAATTAAACTGGTCCAGGATGCAACCGATTATGAAGCTGAACAGGTGTTACTAATCGCGCGGACCATCTGGCATAATATTATTGACAAATTAACACACTTCCCGGTTCAGAATTAACCAGAATCCTCAATAGAAATTTTTACTCAGATGAATGGTTTTTCAGGTTACGTGCTGAAAATCGGCCAACATTGTTCCAAAAACACGCATTCACATTTATGACGTGGCGAAGTTAATTCTATGCAGAGTTTTGATGTGATGTATTGCTCCTTGGTTTGAATACATCAAAACAAGAGCTCGATAGAACAAGAATCAACCTTCGGAGAACAGTTCAAAACACAGCGAAGATAACTTGCAAAGGTTCAGAAATTTGTTTCTATCGTCATGATCTTCGTGAGATGCAAGCGCCTAAGCATAAGGTCTTTCTAAACTTTTAACCATGTAACCATCCTTCACACTCAACTGAACACACACAGGTTTTTTGGTTTGCTCCTTCAGAATGAAAGCAAGCACATAGTTGGGGAGCAAAATCCCCCAAAATTATCACCAACTGTATGGTCAGAACCTATCGCCACGTTCTGAGAAATTGACTGAAATCGCTTGCCACCTTTTCAAAAGCAGAGTGATGTGATACGGCAACTTCATTAAACAGGTATTACAGCAGCTTTGTGTGCAAACTCCCTTAAATGTCACAGCTGGATTCAAGCGCAGGTGAAGTAGTTTCCGGGAGCTGTTAACATTGCCGTTTGTGTTTGTGTTTGATACCCAAAATTTTGCTTATCAACTCTACCAGATATTAAGTGGCAACGGTCCTACTCTGAACATACACTAAATAGTAAAAATTTTGCCCATTAACACATAACAGCATACGTCATATACCACTTCCAAAGTGATGTATAAAAGGAACATTAATCAGAGTATTAGGAATAAATCGGGCGTAATTTTTCCCTTAGGTTGTCCTTTGTCGAAATTTGTACCTTGCAATCTTTGGATCCAACTGTTCGGTAAATGATCTTTTAGGCAGCTAAGATGTCGACCCACAAAATTTGCTTTCATTCCATCATTCCCATGTCCGATTATTTGTGGGTTGTTAACCGCTTTTCTAACACACCGAAACAGCTTCCCAACCATAAGGCGTCAATGGGTATTATGCAACAGAGTGCACTTTACTCCCCCTCGGAGACCAGGGCTATACACTTTGCCGGGTTGAGTATATTACAGAAGCTGCAGGACGGACTTCAGCGTTCCTACTAGTTATCACACGGAGGTCGGTATTTAAACGTACCAAGACAGGTAAGATGAATATTCTTGGTGGGCAAACCTTTGATAACTGAACACATCGCGGCCTTCTTTTGTCATAAAAATTTCCGTAAGCATCATTCTTCCGAAAACAAAATGAAAGGTTTAACCATGGCCATCTGAAGGATGGAAAATTGAAGGCACTGGATGTGCCCAGTTATTAACAATTGATGTAGACTTCAGTCGTGGCAAGCAATATTAGCTGATCCCAACACCAGTAACTGAAGTGAGACTGGAACGCTTGCTAACGTCGCTTTCAATGAAAGTCTGTTGGCAAGAGATTGCATGTTACAGGTAGTATCACTGGGAAATCATGGAGGTTTGTTACGGGGGCATGTCCCCAGCCCACTATAGCTATTTATCGAATATGCACATGTAATGCTTGCACAATCAACTGCGGCTTATAAGAATCACGTAAAGTATTCAGAATAAGTGATTAGGAATGCCAGCATGGCTACTGTAATCAAAAGAAAAGCTCTTCCACACGGTCCATCGGGACTGACCTACTCTGTTGCCCGTTTCTGTTTTGGAATCTGCCCTAGGAGACAATCAATGGACAACTATTTAGGTTGTAGCGCCTGACAGCGAGTTTCGCCCCCTTTGTTTGGGTGAAAACGTCCCCGCCAGGCGAACGCAATAAACAAGACTTCCTTGGCAAAGATTTCATGACAGTGGTTCACGAAACAGTCATGAAGAATAGATAAGTTTTCTTCATTTTGTTAGTTAGGTTAGTCCGCTGTCATTCATTTAGCAGTTGGAGGACCCCAAGTGCATTTAACCCCTTGAACAGGTTGAAAGCGGAATAGTGAAATATTTGTTGAGATCAGATTTAAGTATATCTCAAAAATATTCATTGTGTGCTGGTCTTTGTAAGTGCCAAAATGCGAAACTAGAAAGCGGTTTTGTGTTTTGTAAACAAGAATTTGTCCGCACGATTCTCAGATTAGTAGTTTCTGGTGTTTTTTCATCCGCTTTATAAGCATTGTCTTCTATTCTGGCTCACATTCTCCACTACATCAAAATCATTTTAATTCGCAGCATGTTCACCTACAAAACGGCCGCATGTGACGCAATCTGCTTGTATCAAGCATGCTTCATTCATTTATGACCAGCTGTTTGTGGGGATGAGAAACAAAATTTCAAAGCAAATCTGTTTATCACCCTGGGTTGATCACGATCTGAGTTGTCGAATGTCCCTTTGGGATTACTGCGAATGACAATTTCACAGGCCAGGTGGAAGCTCGTACGTGATCAGACGATCTGATAAACTGCTAAACATGGACGTGAACGTGCCCACAACTCAGATTTCAAATGTGCACTATTAATTTTGATGTCAGTGTCTTTAAAATCCAGGCTAAAGGGCAGATTTGCGTAAACTCATATGTACTGACAAGTAATTACTAGTCATGTCCGAAACTAGCAAATATCTTGGTTAAACATTCATGGAGATCGACGTAAAGACCCAGCCTAATGTAGGAATACACAGAGTGGTTGGTCCCAGGTGGTTGGGCTGGTGTGGCGTACTCTGTGGCGTACTTTTGTTCCAAGGGAACAGAATTTCATCATTGTTTTCCAGCACGCTGCACTTCCCGGTTGACATATACTTCTTTGCCTGTTTTGAAAATCCCCTGAGCAGAGAATTACTGGCCAGTCTATTCTTTCCGGCTGCCAGGAATTTTGTTGCACGCACATGATGGGATATTACATGTTTTGTTGTAGCCTTCCACGAATCGTTTATTACTCGGAAGGTGAATGGATTTGCAACAGTTGGGTATCATAACACAATGTTCCTAGATGATGAAACGCGTCCTTTATCAGTGTGAAAACACCAACAACAACAAAACAACAAAACTTACCTGCCAATATGTCTGTGGATCCGTTTACTGCAATCAGTCAGCTCCATTTCCCGTGGATAATGGTGGAACATGATAAACCAGTTCTTGAAAGCATTTCCCCTGCATTATTTTGTGGACAACATATCTATTTCAGATTCGGTTTAAGGATTCAAAAAGTGAGTTTCTAACTGGGTAAGAAATATTGCAGAGGTTGAACAGTTATTTGTTAATTTCATTCTCCCGTACTAGCCTAACCACGCCTTCCCAGTGATCAGACATAAAAGGTCAACTTTTGTTTAGCGATTCAATGCACACAATAAATCGCGCATCTGCTTCCAGCCGATCCAGTTGACGTTACCTCGCTGGACATTGTGGATAGCCAGATACCACACACCTGTTTCTGACCACTCCTCAACTCTATAGACATTCCCGCTAAGTTTCCTATTATTATTTGCAGATGGTTCTTTATTACCTTTTTGGCCTTGTCACCAAGGCGCATTTTTTTCATTGTAGTGGTCACGGGAGAACGTAAATATCCCAACGTCTGTTACTAAGGCTCGTGGCGGTTTCAGATATTAGATTTTCCTTCCCATGAAAGTCATAAAGCAACACGTGCCGTACAAGTCCTTGGCCCTGGAGACCTAATGGGTTGCCATTTCGGTCACTGGTGATGAATGGCCTACGATCATGGGCAGTTAGTTACTGACAGGTGGGCATTCTGTTCCACCCTTCCAGAACACAGTGAAGATGGTTCCCACACCTGGACATAAAGCACAAGCGCACCGTTGTGGCAAATTTGACAATGACTATATCACACGCGATATTGTCAGCGGGACAAGAAGTGGAATATACTGGTGACTGAAACAAAATGTTCAGTACGTATTTCAAAGATGGTATGGTTATGGCATTCGCCGTTTAACATCTCTGAGAGAATCACCACGTAAGCAATAAGATTACACCGCACTTTCCAGTGAATTTTCTTAAGGATTAATCGCCTGAAAAGCTAGAATACAAATTAACTGGCCGAGTAACATTCATCGCAGTAAAGTACTTGAAAAGACAATGCTTATAAACCAAGCTGGGTGCTCACTGATAATTACTGATACACAAAAATGCTCACACAGATCAGTAAGTTTATTCCAACGTAGTTGTTATATATCGGACATGGCTAGTTTTGTCAAAGCGTATGGGATCTGGGTTGTGTACGGTGAGTTGTCGTTCGGTCGCCGGATCCGAATTGGACGAGAATTACGGAGTACACTCGTTTGCAAAACAAGTTGGTTTTAAGGGTGACCCAACTGAATCCCCCGTTTATGATATTCATCAGCTGAATGTAGTGCACAAAGGCCATTTTATGTTTTAGTTGGTACGACATTCAAGGTGATATATAAGTGGAACATAAGGTTGGTAGAAACTCGGGAACTGTGCCTACCTGATGAGCCTTAATAAGGAAAAAGTCGGTCATGAGCCATCGAGGAGTTTTCAGCAAATTTGTGAGTAGTCTCTTTATGAATCTGCCGCGAAAATCAAATTGATATACAAGTGTGTGTATTCACCATAAAGCGATGACTAGGCTTTGTGGATTTAAGAGCACCTTGTTTATTTGCAACTGGCGGTCCTCCAGTGTCACTTTGAATGCTGAAAATTCCACATTCTTTTGCACATGCTGATGGTTAACCATGATTTCAAAGCGTGGACGCCGCAATTGTTGACACAACTGGACCCCGCCTTCTTCCCGTATTGACTCCTCGAGCATGGCCTCGTTCTTTTCTGACTCTTCACTTTATGTGAATTCCGGTCAGCCAAATAGTTTAATCTGGTTCCCACGCCACATTACGCAACATGTCAAATCTTCGAATGTACATTCGTAGGTCATTGTTTAGTTATTCACAACTCGCAGCGACTTACACGTATTGTCACCATACGGATTCTTTTCGGGATGCCTCCGGGTTTATTTTTACTTTACTGGAGAGCAGTCGTGAGTTTTTGAGCAAAAGTTTCTAACTTGGGGATTTTGTTGCCTTGCACAAGTTGCTTGTCCCCGCAATCTGTAAACGCATGCAGCTGTGTTGCCTATATCTAGAAGAGAACCAATCAAGAAATGGCACCTGCAGTCCAGAACACTCCAGTTTTGGTCTCAAAAAAGCATCAACTGAATCCGTGAGCACCGCGTTTGTCGAATCCAGGTTTAGCACAATTATTGACGGGACCAACTGGGTAGTTTTGATCGCACTTCACATTCCTCAGAACTCAGCACGGTGTTCGGGGAGTTCTTTGCATATACGACTGGAATTGATTAAAACTCTTACGCAAGCCTTCAATGAGTGATGATTACATGAACGACCCAAATTGGACAAAAACACAGAGGCTCGAGAAAACCAGGTGCACTTTTATGGTGGGATGACAATTGAACAATCTGAGTTCAGTTTCTGGCTCATCCTAGCCACGTATCTCAATCTCTCATTCGAAAAAGGATTCATTCATCTGGAAGAAATGGTCTAATACGTGGGAAGAAACGTGCAATAAATTAGATTTATTTTATGGTCAGGAGCTTAATTTCAGCTCCGTTCAATGATGATGAATGCGCAGACTAGAAGTCGATTTTCTTCTTTTCAGCACTGAGGCGGAATAGTGCATTACCCTGTAGTTTCCCCTCCGGTGCTGTTCCATCAACGCAATCCCCACAGCCGGAAACATCTTGGGAATTTTAGTGGACTGATTGTTAGGTAACATTATTTTAGCCAAACGACTAGCGAATTTCACCGACCACTTATGGATGGGAAAACTTGATCAGTCGTCACATTATGTCATGACATCTGACAAAGTGACTCATTAGCTTTCGAAAAATACATTCACTGCATATCAATTTGGTTTTCACAGGAGACTCAAGTTGACGTGCTGCACACAGGCCGCCTCATGTTTCAATTTGTACGATATTCGAGATATCGCAGTATATTTCCACACAGGAAACCACGCACGAGGTTTCTGGAAACTCCGTTTTTCTTGGAGGCTAGATCTACTGAGATTTCACGGTCATGGGAAATATTGTGCAATCAATAAGAGCGCTTTGGAGCGACACATCAATAGGGATATGTTACTCATCTTGGGCATACACGACAGTACTTTCTGTAAGAAGTACTTTGTTGTCTGCTTCTTCCAGTAGAGTCTCCAACACGTACGTGCCAACAAAGCCCTCGAAGTGGCTCACTGTGGAAGCAGTCCTGTGCACAAAATAGCTCTTTTGCGAACAGGAGAATACCAACTTATAAACACCGGTCACATTGAAAAATCGGAGATTGCTGTGTTCGGAGCGTGGGTTTTTGACGTCATAAGCCTTCAACAAAATCTGTGAGGTTGATCATCAAAAACAAACATTCAAGCTTCTGGACTTGAGCAAACAGTTTCATTAAGCGAAAGCATGGATAGATCGTTTTGAAAATGGGTCCCCGTTCACTCAGTGAAAAATCGTTGACACATGACTATTGCGGATGAATAATCGTTCGTCTGATCAAAAAGAAGTCAATAAAAAGTTTTAGTTGTGTCTGAGAGAACCCTAATTGCATCTCCTGCATTATACACAATATATGCCGGTGACCAAGTGGTAATTAGGCTGAGTAAGAATAAAGGATCTGAACATCAGACGCTACGTTAACATAAAACCATCTGTCAAAAACTTAATCAGAAGGGAAACCGTGATGGACTGTTTTTTTTTCATCACCTATTCATTGCATCCTGTCAGTGAGGTTAGTCTGTGCTGAAAAACCGAGAAACATCATTATTACGAATCGTGAACAGTGCACACCTCAAAAAACTCAGTTTCCAACTCGCGACCTTCCGACCGGCTGTTCAACACAACCGTTCAACCACGGGCGGCTGTACAACAGTCTGACCTAAATAAATGCCTTAAAATACACTGAGTATATTAAAAACTGTTAACCCAACAGAATCCTCAAGGACACTTACACATATGATGGGTAATTGCAGACGAGCGGCAGTCGTATTTGGTTGTTCCTGAGCACTGACAAATGGCGCATTCTCGGGGCAGCTCGTCTTGGGTCCCACTGTCATTGCAGATGTCTTGAATCTTGGACTCAGATCTTGAAAATGTCCGACAGACTAGGATACCCTGAAGAAGTGACATAAGCCTTGAGGCACAGTGCATCTTAATTCTAGAATTCAAGTCATACAGCGAACAGCTCTACAAGATCGGACAGTACCACAACCACATGGACTTGTGCAATTTACGCGCGCACCTCAACGAGTAGAGTCGGACTCACCGGTCACTGTTACACTCACAATGAACTAATTCAAAGGTGACTGTGAATCCCTTGGGGTAAATCATCTCTGATTTTCGAGCAACAGCTATTCGACAAGAGATGACGGTGCAAGTAACTTGATTTTTAGCTTGGTTCCCCATTCTAACAGAAACTGCACTAACGCAGAAAGCATAATTACGATAATTTTAACATTGAAAACGCCATACCCAGCTAATCTTCGAGGGAATTCACACAACGGGAAAGCGTTTGGTTAAAAAAGTTTGATCCTTGTTCTTGTTCCTGTACTATCGTGTTAAACCGACCGGTGACTCCAAGTAGGCTTGGAACTGCTTGGCCGCTGACCCTCACCATTGGATCCGCGTTGAAATCGGCGGCTTGTATGTAGCACCACACTCGGTTCCTCTCAAACTACTCGTGACTGTCCTATCGTGAGCAGTTGGTAAACCATTGTTGACTTGCGGATCCGTTCCGGAAGCCAGCCACTCCAGGGACCAACCTGCTGACCCAATCACAACAACTCTTTACTGAAAGAACAATCTATGTGATACGTGTATGTTTACTGAGTGGATAGTACAAGTTGTTCTTATTCTGCCTCTTTGTTATACGCAACAAAATGTCATAAACCTAATGTGAATCAGTTTGGAACTAAACCATTTCCATGGTCATTCTCTTACAAAGACCTTATCCTATTCATAAAGGGGTGCTACTTTTAAGGTTTTTGAAATTCCTTTGAAAGCCTACAAAGATTTTACCTTTCTTGAGTCTCATCAAATAGACGCAGGCCTCGAGTTTTCATCCACTTTGTGTTCTACTTAAACTCAAAATTGAGGCGAGTTGAAAATACATTCATTTTCAAACTAATTTTTCGTGACGGGAGATACACATAAGTACACGAACAAGAGGTTCAGCTAACATTAATTTAATTCTTCCGCTAAGACCAAAATGGGGCAAAAATATGTGGATTTGGCTCACTTTATTAACCTTATTGATCTTACTCACACATTACATATATTCTCTTTGGGATAAGTTATTACCACACCGGCAGTTTTCCATACGTTCGTGTTGTCTGTCCCAGTCTGCCTGAACACTCAGAAGAAAGCCTTATTGCCTGTGAGTCAAACAACATTAAATCCCAGTAGCCCTAGGCGACATATGAAAGTAGCATAGGTGACAATGTCATAGCTAATTGGGTCTGTAGAAGAGCGGTAAAATGTCTCGCCACAATCATGACAGTTGCTTGCTGCTAATGTTATCTTCTGAGGGTTCTCCTCTGATGGGGGACTAAGTCACCATTTACTTATTAAACAATCTTAGACATCCAGTCCTGCTCCCAGTAGAAGGGGAATTTCAAAGCCTCTTTGAATCCTGTACACACACTGCTAGTGTGAAGTTTTGGATAAAAAGACCAGTATGTACGTTTTACACAAGGATACAACATTGGTTCTGGAAGTTGCCCTTTGCATATCTCAGGGAACTGTGTGGAAGTTTGGCCGAATTCAATAACAGCAATAGAACTTGCATTTGCAAACTAATATGTTTTTCTCGAGAGACTCACCTGTAACACAGCTGAATCTCTCGGTTTCTGATGTTCCCAGACAACTACATGTGCTGCGCCAGGCCGCCTCATGTCTCGGTCGATACGATATTCGAGATATTGCGATGCATATATATTTTGGAATGCACTACTCATAAGGTTGCCGAAAACTCCTCGCAGCCCACGACCCGTTTCGCCCTTCTTGGGGATCGTCAGGTAGGCGCAATCCCCGAGTTCCCGTCAACCTTATGTTCCACTTGAAATACTGTCTTCTGGCATTCAACGAGAGGCTTACCGTCATACGTTCTAACTGCGTTGTGATGTCTCAGGAACTGCGCTGCAGGATAATCACACTACTAGATCCTACGTGAATGGGAGGGAAAAAACGAAAAGGAAAAACAACCAAATTGGTTTGCAAATGAGTGTATATTGGCAAATTTCGTGCAATTTGCTTTAGACTAGAACATAAGGTTGACGGAAATCCGGGGACTGCATCTACCTGATGAGCCCCAAACAGAGCGAAACCGGTCGTGGGCTGTCGACGGATTTTCAGCAACCTTATGGGTAGTACATTTCAAAGATAAACAGTAGAACTTGTTCACATAGTTTCCAAACGCCACAGAGATTTTATGATACCACGTTATCTCCACCTAAGGGGCTAGGGATATGATCACGGATACATCTCTTTTGAAGTGATAAGTATCTAAATATAACTTTATGTATGTTCGAGGGTTGTGATACCATATGTGCGTGTTTTTCAACCCTGAGTACGTTGAGGCTGAACACTCCCTCAAATTCATCTCACGATATTTCTGGATAGGTTTAATTTTTCAGAAACTATACTTTCCTTCTGGGCTTTGTGATAGATTTCTGATGTTCTTGAACTTTGCTTCAAGTGCTGCTCTTCCTGATGATTGGTATCATCGAGGAAAATATTGTCTCGTTTCCTAGTGTGTTTTTCTGAAAATATATTTTAACTTCTCACAGTGAGTTGAATTATTTGGCCTTGTAGAAGTATCCTTGCGTTAAGATTTACCGTTGAGTGATCTGAGTGATCTCAAAACATGCTTGACAGATCGTGACTTGCCCCTCATCTTTAGGGTTTCCACTCCACTGACCAAACGACCACAGGTGGGCGGAGCATGTCAATCACAGCTGCTACCGACGGGTGAAGATGGATGCTTGACTGGAGTCCTTAGGAATGCAATCTTTCGGCAAGTTTAATCCAACAGTCGGTAACGGATGGCTAATCCATCAAGTGGGCTGACATAGTTTGACCACTTGTCATAGCGGTGATAGGCCGCCAATCACAATGGCAATGTCCGTTTTCCAACATGGACTCAAGACCGCTACGAAGGGACGGATTTGATCGATTTAAGCTATTTGATGTGGACTTTTGAATTGGTGTAGCTTTATCCGAGATCGTTCAAAGCTCAAAACATATTCAACCGGAGTTTTCCATTGAACTCGGCCCTCTTTCCCAAAGATTGCGAGGTCGGAAAAGAAGCTTTTTTTCAAGTATTCCTGAAATAAGGTTCTCAGGTGTTCGTTTTAGTTCAGCACCTTGTGTAAGTTGACAACCATCTGTTTCACTGTAATCTTTAGTTCCGGCGTGAAGCCCAAATTACCAACTTAAAAGCCGTTTAGATTCTACCTGTCAACTATAGTAACTTCATTCTCAGAACATTCTCTACGAGCGTGAGGAATTTATTTCCAGGGAAAGGTTACTGAAAACTCTTCGATAGTTCAGGACCGGTTTCGCCCTCAGTCAGCGTAGTCCCCGGTTTTTGTCAACTGTATTTTCCACAAGAATCTAGATGAAATACAACGAATTTACAACACTTCTCGGAACTTAGCCCCTTAGCGTCTACAGCCGTTGTGGCCGACAAAGGTACGAAGGGATCATTCGGTTTAAAATGCAACAATGACTTCTACGTATCAACAATACACGAGTGATTTTTGGCAGAGGACTGTCGGAATGGTGCACCGGATAGGGCATGTGACATTTCCTGAAACTTATCCTGCTATACAAGCGAGCTGTGTGGAGTGAGTGAATATTACTGGCGAATAGCTTCCCATCCTAAACCTGTTTTGCATGAACTGATACGAGTCAGTAAAATGAATGGAGCAAATGGAAATGTAGCTCCGTCGCAGCATTATTTGGAAGACCTGCCCATTTACTCAGATAATTATCTTGTATTTCACGGGCCATATGATACTGCAAGATTTATCTTCATACACGCACTTTTCCTAATCTCACACTGATTTGGGCTATAAGGAACCAAGAGTACCCACTTGATTTGGTACGACTGCCTTCTGGAGAATAAATTCTGAAGGTTTGCCAGGTTACTAGTTGTTATCATTTAACATCATGGTGATTTTCCAGCAGTTATACTATTTTGTGAACAGACCTGTTTGCTTCCATCCCTGGGAAATTTCACATTCCTAAGCTGTAGCAACTTCGTCTGATTAGCTGAGTCAACGACGACCAACGGGGCAGCCCAAAGAAATACAAGGGTAACAGAAATCACATCCTGTGGATAATAATGAAGCCCATTTGAAGATGCGCTGGTATGTTGATAGCAGTGGAAAAGCTTCACGTGCATCTTCCAGCAGCTACCGAAAACTAAACACACATCAACGAATTGAACTGTCTATCGTCGACCACATGCCTTCATCTTCCTATCAACGGCAACTTTGTTGGTTTTGATTTGAGTGCAATCGGATATCAGTTCGGTCAGTCATGACAAGGTTTTGGAAACTCGTCGTACAAGTTTGTTTCCTCCATGTTTTTGACGTTTTATGTTTCAGATAGTGGCAAAAAATAAATGAAATGGAATTTTAGCTTACAGCTTTGATTCCTTCGAAAACTTAATACGAGTTTCACAGTTTATCTACAAATGTCTTCACAGAATACTTCGGTTTCTCTTTCTCTTTTACCTTTCCGCGTGTACACAGCTTCGAATACATCAAAAAGATACAGAATAGGTACAAAATAACGCCGACCCATTCCTTTTTCACCACACACCTATCTAAAGAATACGCATTTTTCCATCCCTACAAGTATTCTTTAACTTATTCCTCCACAGGATTAGTCGCGTAGGAATATTCATACCTGTATGATATAACGAATTAACTGGACAGCTTTTTCATAGCTATTTATACTGTTGTAGTTAGCGGTCCCGTCTTTATTGAACTGACAGAAAAATCGTTAAAACCACACCAAACATTTTCTTTTACCGCTTGCTAAAGCAGCTGTAGATGATATCCGGATTTTGACCGAGGTGTAGAGAGTGTTTTCAGTGTGGTGCGCCTAGAAACAGAGACGATTTTTTCAAAGCTTCTCACGCACCCTAACAAGCGGATTTTAACTTTGGAAACTGACTGTAAGAGTCAGCTAAAGTTCCGAAAACTCTTTGACAGCCCACGATCAGTTTCGCACCTTTTGGGGCTCATTAGGTAAGTGCAGTTCCGAGTTTCAATTTTTTGAACCTAAAGTCCCAAATCCTCTCATTTGCATATGAATATGGTTTTGACTCAGACTCCTCTGAATCCAACCGAACCTCCCGTTCATAATGGTCTTCTTTGACCGAATATGTTGCACCAGGCCATGGTGCGATGACATGAAAGAAAGATTTGGTAGGATTCAGTTGAGTCTTCCATTAAATCAAGTTCCTATGCAAGTGAGAGTACTAAGTGCTACGGCATTTTCTTCTCCAGGTACTAATGTGAACAAAACCGCGGTAAAATAGCTGAATGAGATGTTTTTATTCTGACTGCAAACAAAATAACGGTCAAACTCCGCCAGCATGACAATTTCATTCATGATAAACCAACCTTTGCTGGATTCCGTTCCGTCACTTTTAAGCATATTGTCAGTAACATGTTTCAGTGTTTTGCTGACCCACATAACACCTGAAGAACCATCCCATCAGACTGGAAACTACGGATCCTCCAATTGCTGTGAACTTTGAACATGTCACGGTATGCACCTTCTGTCGGTTACAGTAAAATATAAAGCAATATTTGTACAAAAATGATCCACCGACTGAAACTAACTGGTTATTTGATGCATAGTTGTTACGGATCTGTTTCACTTTGATACGTTCCCAAGACAGACCAAACAACTGAATGGTACAAATTCGAGTGGATTTGACGCGTGTGCCTGAGATGTGCGTGAAAGTAACACCGAGTTGACGGCTGATGTCTCAAATTAAAGTTCATAAACAAATCTGGTTAATTCAAGCTTCAGAGTTATTCATCCTTGTAGTGTAACTCAGGATGATGCTAAATTTAAGACCCCGGCCTACTCACCCTGTGACGGACGATAGCATATGTGAGTGTTCCTAGCTTGCTTGCGATATTATCTATAGTACATGTTCAAGTATAGTTTATTAGCAATGCTGGTTCGTTGTAGCGATGCGCAAATCATCACACACTGAGTAATACAAAGGCGTGCGTTGTCAATTTAAGAAGGTTCAAAGTTTTCCTTCTGAAATGGATCCAGAAAATACCATTCAACAACTTATTGAATAGCAGGTAATTTGCTTCCTCGTGTTACCAGTGCTACAAGGTTTTACCATTTTGTCCAAGCGTCTGTCCTACAGTAGTTAAGGAGATTATAAATCAGTCTTGCTTGTGTTAATGGCGAACATTTCGAGAAAATTGTACGACAAGGAGGTAAGTTAACTGTTGAGAACGGTGCGACTCGCTGTACACAGAAATGTATATTCCCAGCACCTAAGCTTCACTCGTTGACGAAATGATGTTCGACCGTACAAAGGACATCTGACAAAATAGCTCAGTGTAAATTGTACATCTTACTTGCAGTAGTCGCGGTCGGTACTGTGTGCACTCCAGTGTTACTCACGGTTCTGTCCAATCTTCGAGAGGCAAAGGCTCTTGAGGAGAGTTGCTACATTGTTTTTGTTCACATTCACCTAAAACACATTCTAGGATTATTACGATACCTTAGTGACGAAAATTAGAATCGTTCTTGAGCAGGAAGTATATTCCATGATTTGTACATCCAGAATGCATCAGGCCAAGTGCATGTATAGATACACCATTTACAGTCATTTGTAACTAATATCACTGTCATCATTGACCACTAAGTACTGAATTTAACTTACTATCTAACGATGGTTTAATATTTTATGAACACCGTGAGGTTGAAATTGAACACGCTTCTTGACGAAAGAATAATCACCATAGAAGGGGAAGGATCGAGGACATCCAAACATCCAAATTTTTGCGGTGAGTAACCATGAGAATAATAACAGTGTCATTGTTATTTCACCGTTCAAATACCACGCTGATCGTTCCACCTGCAGCCACGCTCTTTGACAGACAACATGGAAAAATTTGTTCGTATCCTCCTTAAATTGAATACTGACTTTTGAATACTGACTACTACTCTACTGTGTCTACCTAAGGTTTTTTCGTCATATACTCACTTTTAGTACACTTTATATAGCTTTCAGCACACCTTTTTATGCGTGTCTTTTTATTTACTGATGTAGTCCACAAACAAATGGGCGTCCTCCACTAATGTGCAGTTCGATTGGAAGAACCTACATTTCTCACCGCGATCGTAACCCTGGTTTCCGAAGCAGCGTAGTCCAAGTTAAATGCTATGCCACGTTATCAGAAATAAAAGAAATTGGAAGAAACCTGTGCGTCTTCAACAGATCCACATTTGACCACTTTATCAATTTTGCTCGAGTAGGCACGGACAAATTCGTACACGCGTACATATATAACTGCAACCCTAATTAACAATGGGACTATGGAGGAAGTGGTCAAAGAATTTTGACTGAACATAGATATTTATAGTCTTACTCCTTTGCTTCGTTCGGTAAAGCCGGGTCTGGTATATCACCACTGCATAATAAGTAACACGCGACCATCACCGCTTAGTTTAGCCCATTCGACAATATAGGACGCACCAAGGCCGTGGTAATTGGACTGGCACCTACCTCTGAATTACAAAAAAACTACGTCCATATGTCATTCGGACCAGACCCAACGAACGCCCTTGTCCTGCACGGTAAGAACGGACCAGAAGACAACACAAGGGTAGGTGCCAAAATGAATTAATTATCCGACTCTCTTTAAGATTGTCCCTCTTATTTCACCACGAAAAACTGACTCAAAAGGCATTCTTCGTTTACGGAAGGTTCAATGTACTTCTCTCCGTATTATTCGCATGGACTTCCCAATACCCTATGGGGCCTAAGTCAGACCACTTCTTGTATATACCTATCAGTTTGTCTACTCAGGACGAGAAAGCGACGGAACACCCGTTGAACGTGTCCAACGAGCTGCTACGAAAATAGTTGCTGCCTAAAATCCGTGGACAACGAAGCGCGTCTAATGGTGCCTGACATCATTACCCTGGAGTATCTTCGCCTCCGAAGAAACCTAATACTTACTTATGCACTGTTTGGACAAGGTTTGGCCAACAGTTTTTTAAATGGAGACCAAAGTAAAACGCGGTGGGGGTATGGTAAAATTTTCGAGCTCAGAGCACCAACCTTAATTAAGTAACAAGTCTTCTCATTTTGGGTAGTCGATGCGTCAGATAATCTTCCTCCGATGGTTGTTCACGCTGCATTCAGTACCCGGTTTAAAGCACTTTTAGCACTTGGTCGAGTCCTTGCGCTGGCAAGATTACAACCCCACGCTATGGACTTAAAGAGCGGTGGTACAACCTTTTTTTAGCTCATTCCTTCCAGGCGAACGGAAGTCGCTGAACGACAGGAACTAACTCGACCCAGGAAGCATGATCCTGTGTATCAGCCCGTGAATCCGTGAAATTGACTCTTTTGTTTGAATGCATCAGCATCAGGCACGTAACCAAATTGTGCCAGCTTCGAAATTTTTGATCCTGAAGCCACAGCAGTCCAACCGCGTTGCACTGTGTCCTCACTTTTCCGGGTCAAGCTAGAAAAGAAAATAATTCGAATGGCAAATGGCCGGTACCCACGGAGTCGGAAACAAAAAAGAAGTGAGTTTTGAGTTCAAATGTGATAGCCTAACGTCGAAACGCCTTCTGCCGCATTAACGTTGAAACCGCCTATATAAAATGTAGATATCATGTATAACTACTTTCACCCTCACGGAATCCACAGAGTCCGTCTATCTACCTAGGCGAAATTTCTTTGTTAGGCTCGGCCACCAATTTCGTCCGTTTCCTATACTTTTGCTGATACATACAGTTGACTGTACTTAATGGTCAGTCGAAGCTTGTGTAGTGATGTTCTCGAAAATTGATAGAGTTCTCGGTCCCGAAACTTCAATGACAGTGCTTCTAAGCCTCACTCTTCTGAACTAACTGTGGTACCCCAGCATCAAGCTTCCCTACAGCACACCCATTTTTAATCACAAGCTGAGTCCATGGAAGCCACTTACGTCGATTAATTTCCCTTTTCGACACACGGAGTCCTTCGGAAACAACTGACATCAAACTCTTATAACGTGATTTTGCTCCGCTAGGAAGTAGTTCAAGGCAGCTTCATTACTCCATGTTGTTTTGTGCTTTTCGATATTGGTGAAACCCATATGAGCAGCCTGACAACCCTATTACAGAAGGTGTAGAACCAAAGCAATGGAATAGAAAGCTTTGACCGTGGTTGCAGTGTTCAGAATGGGTCACAATCAATCATGCAAAAACCGTGGTGGCATCAGCCTAGTAGCCATGACATCCAACGTGCTCCGGCGTGATTTTGCGAACGTTGATTACATCTCACGGTGGATGTTTTTGAGAATCAGGTTGGACGTTTTCCTGAGCAAGGTTTCATTGACCATATGTTTACTTTGAAACAGGTCCCGGAACAGTGCGACTTCCAAACGTCAAACGTATGTTACTTTTCGAACCTGGAGGCTGTTTTCGACTCTGTGCTCGTCCTCAGAGAGTATGCGGATGCCTGGCAATCAGATGTGTCTTCTATAACTCCATTCATTAAGGAGTAGTGACGAAACGCCAAAGCTTGGCAAACAGAACAACAGCCACCTGATTAACTACCAATCAGTTCACCCGAGATATCACTATGCCAACACATTGCATTAGACATCCGTGAGGATGTGGCGACACCACAAAATCGTTCAGCCTTACCACCTTTTCGGTGCCAAACTGTCGTACCTCCAAAAGGAACAGAAGTGCTAGGATAATGCCAGATTGCTCAATTCTCGACAGGGGAAGTCGAGAGGCAGAGGTTGGGTTCGAACCAACGACCTTCCGTTTAATAAATCCGCGCTCTAACCACTGAGCCATCTCGCCCCGGGCCGGCGTGCCATAACCGTATCTTTGGTTGGAATATCTTGACTGACAGCAACACCGGAAAAGAATATTAATGTTTCGTTGCATTTGAGTTACTTTACTTAAAGCCCCATAATGAAAAGAATAAAAATGAAGTAGGGTTGGAGTCCAGCCTACCACAGGCACCCGGCCTGCCTACGCATCTAATACTCAGTAAGGCAATCCGAGTGGGAACTGAACGCCACGCATTGATGTTCAATGCCAAGCACACGGAGCGTCGCGTGGCCCCAACACCAACTCTTCCTAATATTCTTCACTCTGTTCTGTAGTGTCATTCTGTCCACCCTAAGGTCTTCTCTACTCTGAGCTAGGCATGGAAATCAACGCTTTCCTCAGCAGACGTTGACTCGATCTAGACATTAATCGCACTACTCTATGAATTCAAGTCAGACAACTTCGTCAAAGACCGTATTTCCTGATCACCTTGCTGCGAATTCATTGATCCCAATCGATTCCAGCTATAGATACGTCACCGAAGTGTGCGAAGTGTGTGAAAACCACCGTGGTATCAGCCTGTTAGCTGTGGCATCGAAGGTGTTCTTTGTCCCTGTCCTTCGAAGGTTGATTGAACACACAGAAACCTGTGAAAACCAAGCTGGGCTCCGTCCTGCAAGAGGTTGTATCGATCATATCTTTACCCTCCGACAACTTCCGGAACAGCGTCACTGCTTCCAGCAATTAACAATGGTTGTGTTTCTTGATCTGAAGGCTGTCTTGGACTCTGTGGACCGTAAGCACTGTGGTAGTGTCCGCATCGCAAAGGTCTCCCCCATAAATTCTTAACCCTCATTAAGGCACTGTACGCCAACTCCCGCGGCCGTGTGAAGGTCTACGGAAAGCTTTCGCCCTAGTTCACCACATCAAGTGGTGTCCTCAGGGCTGTCCTCTTTACCTGTCTTCTTCAACTTCGCCATTTATGTGGTCATGAAAGACTCACTACCAGCCTTTAATGCCTCAATGCATAGCTGTCTTCCCAATCCCCCCACTTAACAGTCCATTGACATGGCTGTATTCACGCACTAATTTATCAGCTCCCGCCTCCAATGCGGAGCTACTTACCATACCTCCCCAAGTCATCGGTGAACGAAACTGTGGCAGCCTCAACCACTGTACGGCAAGTACACGGTTCTTACAGCCGACGTTGATGATGATGTGCGAAGTTCTCCAGTCATACAACAGTATGGTTCGCACTAGTCTGACACACACGTGCTTTGAGATTCCATGTGATGTCTTTTTGATGCTACAGGTGGCGCAAATAGGTAAACTCGGTAAATTCGTGCATTGACTTCGTCTGTAACACTTTCGTCAGAGCTAATGCAGCTTCCGAGATACATATGTAGGTCTATAATTTTCACTGTCAATTCTCGAATGCTTAAACGCATATTTAAAGCCCTTACGGCCCAAAACATGACTTTGCACTTGGTGGCTCGGAGCACATACCAAAGGACTCGATTATCCTGCTTGGGTTTTCTAGTGACGTTTGGGCTGGCCATTCTTTTCGGGAGGGTTTTCGCTCAGAAGGATGTTAGAACCAGAGTCTTGGAGACCCTCTAGGATTCGTCTCATCACCCTACCAGTGACAGTTAAACAAAACTTGTGCCGGTAGTCACGTCGTACACCACTTCTCTTGAGGGAGCATTTGGAGAGCTCTATTCTCCATGATTACGTGAATACAAACGGCGCATGATATTCGCGGGCCTCTGTGGCATACCCTGTTGCACAAGATTGTTGGAAATAGGAACCGGCAACAATCGAATGCACGATTAAATCTGAATAACGTCAAGATTGCAGGACGCCTATGCACACGCCGTTGTTGTAACACTTCATGTGGATATGCAGTACATACATCCCCTTCCCCACCGGAATCTTAACTGCTCTTCTCCGATCGCGGCTTCATAGAATGTCATGAAATAAGTGATGCAAGGCGTCTATTCCTAGCGGGATTCAAGTTAATTCCTTTATGATTACTATACTCACTTCAGGCCCTTTTGAGAATGGGGGCTACTGTCGGCTAATTCTGGTTGGCCGCGATGGTCTTCTTTTCTCAGACACAGGCTAATGAGTCGAAACCTCAGTCACCTTCATGAAGGCCGGAGTGATGCTTGAGACAAAAGGTTTCACAGATGTATTAAAGGGTGTATAGATCCGACTGTAGGCGCATATCGATGTAGTCGATGTTGCGTGGTCCCGGTACTCTCTAGATGCTAGCCTGTGTATACGCACCAGCAGAATATTTTCCGTCCTGGATGCACAAAAGTATGCCGATGGGCCTTATTCTAGCGTCTGTCGTGTGAAGACCGATACCAGCCTCTGCAGTGTATCGTGGTCCTCGGCTCCTCTCATTTTCAGCCGTGATAGAAAACCATGCAGATCGGACTACCGTCAGCGTGACCTGCTTTCCAGAATGTGGTTCGCGTGACTTAGCTTCTGGAAAGTTGGAGACGCTGCAGGATGTGGATAATAATCCTTCCTAGTGACTTTATTATTAAAATTTCTATCCAGGCTTCCTGAATGAGTGTTTGGAAATGTAGCATGTTGACCACTAAAGCCCTTCCCCTTCCACTTCTATCCCTCGGATATACACACAGCGCTCCATAGCCTCTAGTGCCTATCCTTGGGTTGCAGGTAACGAGCTGCTTCATGGATTGGAGCGCGAATCGGAAGGTCCGTGGTTCGAACGTGACCTCTGCCCGGGCAACCTGGCAGAATCCCCTCTCTTGTGCTCCCTTCTGGTGGAGTGGCAGCTAGACACTGAAAGGGTGCTACAGCTGAACGAATACGACTAAAGTGGCGTCTTCAGTGACTGCATGTCGAGAATCATGACCATACCGTTTTTCGTTGTAAAGCCCATACTAAAGGACGGGACGACTTTGGCCAGTCCACCTAAGGACCGCGTCTTATCTCCATTTCGGAGACGAGAACGATGTTGCCTGTATATTCCAGATCGACAAGTTTTGTAGGAGTAGAGAGGGTGGGCATCTTTGTCGGGCACCACTTTTTGCCCAAAAGATTTTCGGAGAGCTCCCCGTTTACGTTTACGCACTTGCAGTTCTGAGACTATGTAGAACTTACCATACGGACAAACGTCGGGCATTCCTTCCTGAACAGGCTTATTAAATAAAACAGCTCTATGAGCAGAGTCAAATGAGCCTCAGGATTAACAAAACTGCGGGCCGCTTACACTTATAGCGTTGCTCTGGTCCCTACCGGTGAGTGAATATGTTGTTGTCAGCACAACCTCTATCAAGCCGGAATTCCGCTTACACCTTATGAATCACAGGTAAAGACAAGAGGGACAAATGAGGTCAAGAGTCACGTTACGACTGGAGCCAAGCTGATCGTTCTGCGGCCACCGAGTTCACTTTGAAAACATATACTATTGCTGATCTTCCCAATTTGCCTGAGGCAATCTTCCCAAGTGGGGGAAGGTAGACCAGAGAACCGCTGACTGAGGACTTGACTACTATTCTTGAGCAATGAAATGGGAGGTCGTCCGAATCAAGAGATCTGTGGCGCTTGAAGGGAGATATACAGCACAAACCGTAGTGGCCGTAAAGGATTCCGAGTTCACTGTCCAGGGTGTTAATGCAGTTTGAGAGCCATCATCAACTGTAAAAACCGTAATTCGAGAATGCCACTGAGTGACAAGAGATTTGTTCAAACTGCTCGATCAGGTGGTCAAGGTGTCTTCATTGAAGATGTTCGCGCCCGTTTTCTTCTTGATGGTCTCGCTCACGTGAATTTGGAGGATTGATCTCATGAAATAACAAATATTCTTCGGGAATTCCCGGCATTCGTCGCCCTTTTATTTTCTTAGCACTCCTTGTCGACGAGGCATGACAAATAGCGCATATTTGACATCTGATAGCTCGTGAGGCGCGGCGGGTTTATTTGTCCCAGATTCAAATAGTGCCACTGTTTCACTTGACGTCCAGTTGTTTGTTGAGGCGTCCTTGGTGTGCAGCGGATAAAACTCCCAACAGTGTGCAATGTCGTTCCCTGGCCTTCACGAAAAGACGACTTTACCGTGGTGTGACGATTTGTGTACCTTCGGGACCCGTTGAACTAAACTGTGGGTGTCTGTGCGACACTCTCAGAGTACTTCCTACCAGGTTTGTCAGTAGTTAGTCTGACGAACACAGTCTTTTCCGCCAAACACCGCTGCCTTGCGATTAGGTTTTTGAACGAAAGGTTTCGGTTGAGGACCATAATCATTCTCCTGTCCAGGTGTGGTCACCATGACGGTATCCCAGCCGACGTGCAAGCATGAATTGCACATATACAAAAAACTCATGCCATTTAGATCGTCGTGTTTTGACATCAGCTGGGTCGCCTTACTTGCTGCTTGCAGCAGGGCAGGTAGGCGACAACAGGCTGCTGTTGACGCCTCTCTTCTGTCTCTTCCACATATGCTTTCTTCCCCTTCCCCAACCTATCAATAACTCTCCTCCTGTAGGCCCAGCTCTTAGGACCGATGACTCCTTTCGTTTTGCATCGGTTTGGCTGCTCGTCACATGGCATCGATATCTTCATGTATCTCCAAATCAATCTTCAGGCCTCGGTACCCAGTCTATCTGGCCGCCTTCACTATCCGCACTCGCAAACAGGCAGGACAACAAGCTGCTCTGGCTCTCACACTGCACTCGCTTGGCATTGATGTACGCTGTGTCTCAGAAACAAGAATTCAGGATCCAAAGACAGGGATTGAGCTAACCGCCCCATCAGTTTCCACTCGCTTCCGGCTCCGCACTTCTGACGATCCAGAGGCTGCTGCTGCCGGATGTGCCGGGGATGGTGTCGTCTTCATTCACCGTGTAGAAGTATCCTTTTTGACTAAATACCTGTTGATAGTCGCCTGTGTGCGGTTCGTCTGACATCGTCTGTGATGTGATATCACAACCGGGAAGTTGGTAGATGTCTGTTTACCATGTCTGCCTGCACCTCGATTGACCGTAGCTCCAACGCCGACAAAGGCAGGTTTTATGACACGTTGAGTGCCCTGCTTCGGCGAGCTAAAAGCTCAGACATTGTGGCGTTTGCCGGAGATATGAATGCACAACTGGGAAGGCTTAGCGTTTCTGAGACTCAATTAGGTCGACATGGATTGTACTCGGTACGTACGGACAATGGGAAATGATTGCTTCAGCTGTGTGCTGATCACAGGCTGTTTTCATCCAGTACTAACTTCCGAAATAGCCGAAGTCGTCTGGCCACATGGTGTCCTCCAACGACATACCGGCCACAAACTCAAATCGACCACATTGCCATCAATTACTGATGACATGGATTAATAACTGACTGCCAGCCGCTTTGGAACACGTTTTGTGGATTCCGACCACGTGCTCGTCCGCAGTCGCTTCTCCCTACGTGGGTCGCGTAAGATGCGGACAAATCACTTGGCAACTAAAAGACTGGCAGATCTAGATGTTGGATTAACTTACCAGAGCCGTCTTTTTGAGTCTTTTCAGGTTTCACCATCAGATGAGACAAGATTGCCATCTCTTTTGATAGTGCTGGGAATTTCGCCTGTGGCATAGCGCCACCAGGCTCACTCAGGCACTGGATATCGGGCCGAACGGTGGCACTGCTGAAATCGGGGAGAAATATCCCAGGCGGCCCCGAACATGACTTGATGCAACGAATTATCAGACGTCAAGTGAAGGTGAGCGTACAAACCGACTGTGAAGTGTTGTGGATACAGAAAGCTAAAGAAATGGAAGAGGTTCAGAAAGCCGGTAATGCCCGAGGATTATTTCAGTTGATCCGTACAAGCGGTCCCCGGAAACCACCTGTGAGCGAAACCATCAAGGATCGGAATAGAGTGAACATCTGGAATAAAGAAGAAGGCCTCGACCGATGGGCCGAATACTTTGCCCTTCCGTTGAAGTAGAACCCTGAATGTTAAAAATGGAACGCTCTACAGTTTCGGAATTTTATGACTGCATATGCTCTCTCAACCCCCACGGAGCTGTTGATCCGGATACTCTCCCACCCGCATTGTCTGAATGTGGGTGTTAAGTCCAAAGTCAGCGTTTGTCTGGTATGTTTGCTTTTGCATTTGCGGAAAGGAGACTGTCTCAGGCAACTTGGAAAAATCGGTGATAGTGCCTATTTTCAAAAAAGGTCTCGTGTTCAGTGTGCTGACCACAGGGGGATCAGTTTGACTCAGGTCGTAACGAGACTGTGGGCTTCACCTCTGCTTTGTCGCCTTATGGTGACTGTTGAGAAACTAACTCGAGAACAGAAAGCCATTTTCGCCCTGATAGGGGTTGTACTGACCAAATCTTCACACTACGCCGGGTGCTAGATAATAATAAGATAAAAAGGTGCCATAATAACAAATGGTCAACGATCTTAATATTCCTGGATTCCCAGTCCTCATTTGACTCAGTTGGCCGGTCTGTTCCTGACACGCTTGCCCATCAAGGAATGTGCTGGAAGTTTCTGGTTATAGTAAGCTCTTCGTATTCTCAGACTTCCGAACGTGTAAGAGTATACGTAGAGCTCTTCAAATGCTTCCGTACACGAAGAGATGCCCGTCAGGGGAGCCATTCTCTTCAATCCCATTTAGTTTCGTGATCCATGGGATGATGAAACGAACGTTGGAAAGTCTTCAATACCCTGGTGTTGAAATAGCCGCTGATGAAAGCATTGACTATCTGGGATATGCAAACGATATCGTGGTTGTACACAGGCTGCAACGCTCAGGGGACCCAATTTTAGACAGGAGTTTGACTGGGGTTCTCAACCTAAGTCTGCGGTTCAAAAACTTGGCCTCAAGAGATTGATGTTCAGCGGGAAAGATCAGTACGCTATATCTTCTAAAGTAATCACCCGCTACACACATTCCAACTTCCAACTTGGAGAGTCAGGAGCCTGTGTTGCTGATATATTTGTAACTGGTTTGTGCTTTTGTCACCTGATCAATATGTGTGGAAAGGGTAAGCAACAGTCGTGTCACGGAGAATCAGCCGTTTATTGTATCAGTTTACGCCCCAAGGGACTGTAGCTCTGAATCTACCAAGGACAGTGTTTATGATGCTCTGGGTGCTCTTTTACATCAGGCTAAAAGCTCAGACATGAGCGTTCAGATAAGTAGCTTAAGGGTGGCTGAGGCCATATTTCACAGTCATCTTAGACTGTACACCTAGACTGAACAATGGAGAACGCCTGCTACATGTTTACCGACCACCGACTGTTCGTTTACTGTCGGTCACTGTTAATTTCCGGAACAGTTGGAATCACTTGACAACGTCCTGCCTACGAACTAAACGGCCCTGCAACCAAATGGACCTCATTACCATCACTTGCCACTGGCGAGTATTGATCACTGCCTACCACTCCTTCTAGAAGGTCTGCGTGGACGCCGATCATGCACTTGTCCGCTTCTGCTTTTCATTGCGCCTTTTAGATCTACGCCAAACGCGCATATCTCAGCCATTGAGAACCTATTGGACCCAGAAATTAAACAAACTTATCATAACCGGCTCCTGGAACATGTGAAGGAGCGCTCCAAAAGAATATTAACGATCACTGAGGACATAGGTCCAAAGCGCCGTTCAGAGCCGGTACAACCCAGTCAATCTTATCCAAACATTGAATGCCTGATAGTGCTGTGGCTTTCCTGGAGACCCGGCAACGGATTCCACAACACAAGTCAACCAGGCGCATAATTGGATGCCGGGTAAAACTGGTGTTCATGGCAGACCTGGAAGTTTGACGGACCCGGGGAGCCGAAAAAGTGGAGATTGCGAAAAATATCCGAACCGTCCGCAGGTTCTTCCACTCGATTCGTTCGACTGGCCGTTTGGAAATCTCTCGTCAGCGAAATCATCTGGGACCAGAATAGCTTTCCGATATTTAGCAAGAGAGAACGTTCGGGCCATTGGTCACATTAGTTCGAACAACAACAACTTAGTTGGCCATCCGTATGGAGGTGAATTCCGCAACCAGAGCCTTTCTAGCTTATTTGCGTTTATCTGGGATAGACCGTTCCAGACAATTGGAGTGAGTCGATGATAGTGTTTATTTTCAAAAAAGACACTTGCGGTGAATGTAGTAACTACAGGGGCGTCAGTTTGACTCCGGTTGTAACAAGTCTTCTGGCGTCACCAATTCTTCGTCGAATCCTTGACCCGTGAGTACCAAGTGGGATTCCGAACGGGTAGAAGCTGCTTCGACTACATCCCCACACCCCATCACGTGTTAGAGCGATTCCATATTTACGGACGACCCACAATATTGGTGTTTAATAACTTCAAGAGTGTGTTCGATTCTGTCGATCGATCAGTGCTGTTAGCCTCACTTGTTCGTCAAGATGTACCTCAGCAGTTTATGAACGTAATCGAGTCCCTATATTCACATGCTTCGACACTGTCCTCATCTTCGTAGATGAAGGCGAAACACATGCCCTTTTGAATAAACTGACCACTGTAGTAACATTTTATGGCTTGCACCTTCAACTCGGACATTCATACTTCAGAACGTACACTCTGGGCATGTCATTGCGATTAGGGAGGCCAATGGAGGTTGTGAGGAAGAATTTTACATACCTCAGTAGTTGTGTTAGCTCTGGTGAAATTTTGCCTCAGGGAATCATTGCACAAACGCCAATAACACGAATCACGTTTGCTGATTTGCGTCACTTGTTGCGTTAAAACTACCTATCAGTGGGTCTCAAGGTTCGTATGTACCAGATGAAATTAAGGGCTGTTGTGAAACAGGGCCTGTGCGGGCAGATGATGTTAAACATCTTCAGGTTCTTTACAAACAATGCCTGAGAAGGGTTGCTGGTTTAGGATCGCGTCAATGAATTCGTTACGGGGTAATCGGAAGACGGGTATGCTCCAGGCACTTCAATTGTGGAAAACATCCAGCTTCATCGACTGCAGTGGCTCGACCATGTGTTTCACGTGCCGAAACACCGTCCTTCGAGACAATTGTTGTTCTCCATGCATCCTTCAGAATGGCGCAAACCACGATGTGAACAATGTATGACGGCAGAAGGGTGTGAAAGAGATCGCGAAGGGTTTGGATGTTGTTGGTTTTGTACGTCTTCCAGGATGGGGCCCCCATCACTCCATGCGTCTGGCTGTAGACATTACGAGAAACAGGAGCTGATTGATATTTTCCAGACAATTGGAGTGAGTCGATGATAGTGTTTATTTTCAAAAAAGACACTTGCGGTGAATGTAGTAACTACAGGGGCGTCAGTTTGACTCCGGTTGTAACAAGTCTTCTGGCGTCACCAATTCTTCGTCGAATCCTTGACCCGTGAGTACCAAGTGGGATTCCGAACGGGTAGAAGCTGCTTCGACTACATCCCCACACCCCATCACGTGTTAGAGCGATTCCATATTTACGGACGACCCACAATATTGGTGTTTAATAACTTCAAGAGTGTGTTCGATTCTGTCGATCGATCAGTGCTGTTAGCCTCACTTGTTCGTCAAGATGTACCTCAGCAGTTTATGAACGTAATCGAGTCCCTATATTCACATGCTTCGACACTGTCCTCATCTTCGTAGATGAAGGCGAAACACATGCCCTTTTGAATAAACTGACCACTGTAGTAACATTTTATGGCTTGCACCTTCAACTCGGACATTCATACTTCAGAACGTACACTCTGGGCATGTCATTGCGATTAGGGAGGCCAATGGAGGTTGTGAGGAAGAATTTTACATACCTCAGTAGTTGTGTTAGCTCTGGTGAAATTTTGCCTCAGGGAATCATTGCACAAACGCCAATAACACGAATCACGTTTGCTGATTTGCGTCACTTGTTGCGTTAAAACTACCTATCAGTGGGTCTCAAGGTTCGTATGTACCAGATGAAATTAAGGGCTGTTGTGAAACAGGGCCTGTGCGGGCAGATGATGTTAAACATCTTCAGGTTCTTTACAAACAATGCCTGAGAAGGGTTGCTGGTTTAGGATCGCGTCAATGAATTCGTTACGGGGTAATCGGAAGACGGGTATGCTCCAGGCACTTCAATTGTGGAAAACATCCAGCTTCATCGACTGCAGTGGCTCGACCATGTGTTTCACGTGCCGAAACACCGTCCTTCGAGACAATTGTTGTTCTCCATGCATCCTTCAGAATGGCGCAAACCACGATGTGAACAATGTATGACGGCAGAAGGGTGTGAAAGAGATCGCGAAGGGTTTGGATGTTGTTGGTTTTGTACGTCTTCCAGGATGGGGCCCCCATCACTCCATGCGTCTGGCTGTAGACATTACGAGAAACAGGAGCTGATTGATATTAGTGGCGTTCGTGCTGTCAATTTCTTCCCAGATTGTCCGATTGATCGCTTGGAGTGTATCCACCGGATTGTTTGCGATAGACCAGTACTAATTTCTCTCCCTCCCTCTTTATTTCATTCTAATCCTTTAAATATAAGTAGGCAAACTTTGTGGTTGTACGGTAGTGAAGCATCGATGTCAACACTGGTGTTGGTGTCTCTCAGCCAGTACCGGCCGCAACACTGTGTGAAGGGAAACAGTTCCTGGAAGTGACAGATATTATCAATGGCTTTGAGGTACTTTTGTGCCGCATCCGTACAGCCAGCCCCGATGAGCCCCCCTGTGCATCAGCTTAGGTGATCATACGTCTGATGCAGACGTCAAGTTGCATAGAGAGGCAGAATATTTTACTCAGCTCCCCAGCCTTGAGCGCGAATTTACTGACCGGAAGGCTCGAACCCGGTCTCTGCCCCTGACTTTCCCCCGTCTAGGCTTGGGCAACCTGACAGTATCCTGGCCCTCGTGCTTCCTTTGGGTGACATGGCAGTTAGGCACCGAAAGGGTGCTGCAGCTGAACGGTTGTACCTACAAAAAATTGCAGGAAGTCTTTCGGAGCTGTAATGGACAAAAAGTTCTGGCCAAGATAGTACCACGCCATAAATCTTCAAGGCGTATACAATATCAATCATTGCTTCACCTTCACATCGGGTCAGTTCACTTCCACCACTAATAGTCTTGATCTTGTAGTTGTGTGGCAGTTTGTGTACCTCTACGACCCATTGAACTGTACCAGTGATCTGATTTCGACACCCATATAGTTTTTTTTTATATCAATTTAGTCGGTAGATAGAGCTCTGAAGAAGGCAGTTTCATGGTTGGGGGTTGGAGCTTGTACGGCTGTTCAAAAACTTAATTGTGATGGTGTGCCACAACCGATCCCCTACCTTACTGTTATGATTTTCAACCAAAGACTTTTGTTTGGGACCCTAATCGTCCTGCTGTCGATGTGTGGGGCACTATGAGAATAACGCGTGTACAACCATGGACTTCAAAACCAGAAGTGTTGTCATTCCACATCGGTCGTCGCGTGGTGTCGTTTTCCGTCTTACCTGCTGCATACAGAAGGGCGGGTAAGCAGGAAATTTCCATCGGTGCCTCATCTTACGCTCATACATTCCTTGCCCTCCCCTTCTCCGTTTCATTTTGAGTATTCTCCGCAGGTTTCAGCACCAGAATTGCCAGCTATTCCAACCTATAGTTATCCCCTTTGCTGGGCTTCAGTGTTGTGGTGACCTTGCCGGCTACACTGGCTGAAAGCAGTTTCTTAAGGCTCAAACATGCCAGGAAGGCCAAGAGAGAACAAGACGGCAGAAGACACCGAGAAATCTTATTACGAGACGGCCTAGAGCTAATGTCTGTCCTCTGCGCACCAGAATTGCCAGCTATTCCAACCTATAGTTATCCCCTTTGCTGGGCTTCAGTGTTGTGGTGACCTTGCCGGCTACACTGGCTGAAAGCAGTTTCTTAAGGCTCAAACATGCCAGGAAGGCTAAGAGAGAACAAGACGGCAGAAGACACCGAGAAATCTTATTACGAGACGGCCTAGAGCTAATGTCGTACTGTCCTCTGCGATAGGAGTGTAGATGCAATAATGTGTTCTCTTCGGGCGACCAGCATGTTCATATTTATGGACGCCGTGATTCTGCCTTCCCTCGAGGAAAGAAAAGGTTGGCCCTGAAAACCTCACACCGATCGGCCAACGGTTGACCGTGACCGCCGGCTGGTAAATCCAGAACCTGGTGCCAGTTAAGCACTGATCGAATGGCTTACAACCTTTCGTGCTCTGGCTACTTCACACCGATTTACGTTCATCTGAGCCGGTTCACAACCCGGGAAATTTTCCCGATGTGAATAAAATCATTCGTGAAGTTTACACCGTTCTTGCCATCCAGTTGCATGATACTCCACAGTATCCTTGTCATTAAACATCAACTAGTCAAACAGTTTTCTTATTGGGACTCAGAAGGAGGGGACACTGTTTTGGGGAAGAATCCTTCCAATTATCTGGGGAGTTGATTGTCAGTTAGAACGATTTTTTAAGCCATCGTTAATCTGTTAGTCACACAGTACGATGAACTACATGGTGCATGCGTTACGTAAGTACTAGCTGAAGCTGTTCTCACTGAAATTTGGTTCCAGATCGGCACTAAAGAGCGTCATGGGCGAGTGAAGTTTTAGTAGAAAATCGTGTTTTAGCGTCCTTCAGACGCTCAGCGTGAACACTGAGGCGAAACAAACGTTGTCGTCGTCAAATATGAACTGTCATTCCAGAATCCCCCACAAACGGTCCCTAAAAACCGGTAACAAAGAATTGTCCTACTTCATCACAGCTAATGTAGTTATAGAATTTTTCGCAACTACAGGACGGTGTACAGTTACATTTGTGAGAGTGGTTTTCTTTCATGCAATTTCAGAATGCTAGAAAACTTCACATAAGTCTTCATTCTGTAATGGCCTTGGAGTGCAATCATTCTGGAAGAACGAGATGAGACTTATCGAGTCAAAAACCTATGTTTCAGTGTCACGAATGACAGCTTTTAGAATGTTTTTTTTTCGGTCTGTTCACCAGCAGGAGAAAAGTTTTTCAAGTATTTACAACATATTGATGGAGAACGCTTAGTCCGAACTGTTCGCTCTTCGTTGGTGATTAATTATTGGAGTTAAATACTCAGCCATTGTATCAGCTACATCCCAAGAAAGCGAAGAAATGAGGTCGGGTTTTGGACATCTGTGGATTGCGTTACAAATTTTGTGTATACTTGGCGAGATGCTACCAAAAACATTCCATTTTTCCGGCACATCACAACTCCACTTCGAACTTGGGTTAGCAAGCCATGGCATTTGTCTTCTGTTCAGTTTCCAGGATAATAATAAAAAAGCGTTTAACTACAAACCATTTTTGGGGTTTTGGAAAGGCCAATGAGAACTCGTTCGATTGACATGGTTAACAACTTCCTGGTTGGGAACGTGGTATAACACTCGACCATGCGGAACCTATTCTGTCTCATTCTTCTGATCCTCAGGCTACTGCAAACATTTGGCATCCTTCTGCTTGTTAGATTGGATGATCCTTGCTAGCCTAAACACTCGTTACTGATGGTTCATCTTTCAAACTCTGAAATTGTCTTACGGACGCTGGGTTAATCGGTGCTTGTTTGGTTCTGTTGTTTGTGCTCCAATTTAGGCCGAGGCGTAGGCTGGTCTTTACTTGTAGCTCATTTTAGGGCATTCGTGGGGATTCAGATCATGCGTCTGTCCGCCTAAACCCATGCACAGCACCTTTGTGCTTTCCGAAGCCAACAAACACGTTTATCGGAAACGCCTTGTGGGCTCTATTCTCATCGAACTGTCTTCGAGTATTAGCCCTCATTGATGCCCACTAACCCCCGCCCTCCACATGACGCGGTCAATTCCATTATATCAACGACAAATTTGACTTCTGTATCCTACGGTTTGATGGTATCGCTAGTTTGTCTCCGCATGAGTCGTGATCCATAACCTGTAAACAACTGTGTTGTCATTATCTCGTTTAAAAATACTTCAGTGAACATTCTTTTCGCCTTGATGGTGTTGCCTAAAGATTCAACTTCATGGTTCAATGCTCCATATCTGGTCAATATTTCCCACCTCAGGCGATCTTTATTTGTACCTTTTCATCCATAAACCTCACCATAATCTCTCAGTTTACCTCGCCAACTTCCAAGGCTACCATCGATAATGTTTATGTAAGCATCATTTACTTTGTCTTCGGTAATAGTCACCGAAAGTCCCGTCCACATTTAGAGCAGTCGGTTCTGCGCTATGGCTACAGGGTCGAGTCAGACTACCCACGATTCCCTCTTAAAACCCATTCCAACTCTACTCTGTCGATCGTACATAAACCCCTTTCTGCTGCGCCCAAACCCCCTTCATCCATTTGATCATGTCTATCTATTTGGCCAATCAAATTTTTTGCGGTAGCTTGTACGTTCCAAACCCATCCATACGGTGGGACAGTGCCTGCGGCCTTCTCTGTCTAGGGATCAGTGAGGCGTACTCGGATCCTATTATTTCGGCGTTCGCTGATTGGTCCGTGGGCTTCATGCATTAGGCATAGGGCTAGCTTGTGATGAGATTGGACAGTTTCGCCTCTGTAGACATTGTCCAATCCGCATCGGACACAGGGCGTGACCCGCTGTTCATTTGCCGATGCGACCACATCTACCCGTATTTTGATCGCATGCGTGTGCACACGAGAGCTTGAGTTGTCGAGACTGCGTCATTCGCATTCATTGATTGCTACGGCGACAACACGTGTTACCTTGGTAACGACTCGTGTACACGACACACGAAGGAAACTTCGCATAATTTAGAAGGCACGCCACCATAACGGACGTCGTACGGGATTACACAACCCGCCTGATGGATGTGGACTACCCCGAAGTTTGCATCGCTGTAAGTGAATTTGAAACTGTATCGCTTGATTGGAAATGCCATTGTTCAACCGAGGAATGCACCGTAAAATTGAGCGCCTGTTGACTGTACTCTCTTGCAGGATTTCCATGTGTTTGAATTGCTCGGGCGCGGTGGATTTGCGCAAGTCTATAGGGCAAAATCAATCATCACTGGTCAAGAAGTGGCCATCAAGATGGTAAGTACGCCAAAAGGGCCGCTACAGTTTGTCCAATATATGTGTCGTTATTAACAGCGTAGCGTACGGTTGATCATGTTTGGAGAAACTGATGAAAAAATTCCTGATGCTTTTTTACTTAGACGCCATTTTTAAGATAAATATTGTATTAATCTACACGCCTGTTGTGGACAAATGACCCCGTGACTGACACGTGGATAGAGGTAGAAGCTCATTCCATAGAGTGATCAGATAGTCTAGTGCACACCCCTTCGTTATAGATCACACTAGGTACCTAGTTGTAGTGAAGGGTCGCTGGACCGGACTGTACGCCTCTTCGACGCACTATTGAAAACCGGATTTGGGCAAACTGCTCGAGTTTTCGATCAGCACCATTGGAAACAAATTTACCGTACAGTGAGCGAATTTCGGGCAAGAACGTCGGACTCGTTTCCTTGATTTGGTAGTGGTGTGGGAAATTCTAGAGTAGTTGTCACCTCTCTTTGCATAAAAGGTGAACAAATCACCTGTGACTGGAGTCCGTCACGTTCTTCAGCCCGTTTCATTGACAACGTTACTTTCGTCTTCATTCTGTTACCGATTAACCACAGTATTTCCACGATGTTAGTAATTAACCCCAAGTGTAGATGTCAATTTAATCACCACCCTTCCTGAAATTCTGTTTTTGGCAATTTCATTGATGAATAATAATGGACCTTATTTTGATTTTTGCTTGGACCTCAACAAGCACACCAGACGTACTTGGTCATATTGTCTCGAACAATGAGCTTCATTCTCTTCAGCTGAAAGCTAGACGGGTTTGCGTATGTATATCTCCTGAATAAAAAAACTGTCCTCCATGCAGCTAAACCGTGCGTCATCTTTCACCTGCTATAATTTTTCCCTACCACTTATGTTTTTCACCCTAAGGTGTGTGTACAGCCACTTCTGATATCGAAACACGAGTTTGCGGTAGTTTACCCGTGGGAATGAGTCATTTATGGTAGGGTGCAAAATAGGTGGTTGTGATATACGACAATTCATTAGGTTAAATTCAAATTCAAATTAACTTGATGGTGTTCATTCTCCGTACTCTAATGGATACTTGATACGCGTATGATTTTTCGGGTCAAGTTGCGCTCCTTTTTCTCACGCTACTTTAACAGTGATCACTCTGCGAGCTTGTTTTTCAGGCCAAATATTTTAAACACCATTCCCTTATCACCTGCTTTTAAACTGTTTGAATATTCTGCTATGTCCATTTCTTCATTGGGCTTCGTGTCTATTGAAACTTCACTACTTTCTGTTTTGGCAGTAGTGTATTTTCTTGCTGATCGTTTCTGGTGCCGAGTTTATCCGTTTGCTTCGGGGCCGCCATACGTTTGTTATCGACATCCTTTTTTCCACAGATTGACAAAAAGGCAATGCTGCAGCATGGACTCGCAAATCGAGTTCGCCGCGAGGTGGAAATCCACAGCCGGCTGAAGCACCCAGCCATTCTTGAGGTAGGTAGATTCCCTACATTGATTTTCCACGCTCGATTTGTATGACTAAGGCCTAAAACACGGTACCAGTTTGGCTTGTGAATTGAAAATGGACTTCAGTATGTTTGATATTCTTACGGGCAAACCGTTCGACGTCAAAAGTGCTGACGGCCAACTTGGTCTGATGTAAGCCTGATGGCGTATTCTACCCCACCAAAGCAAATAATCAATCATTTCGCCTCCGTTTTTCAGTTTGACTGGTTGATGCGCTTGTGGGTATCCTTGCTTGATACGTGATTTTTTGTCCAATTCTTCTCAGCTGTACACGTGCTTTGAAGACTCCAATTATGTTTATTTGGTGCTTGAAATTTGTCACAACGGTGAACTGCAAACGTACATTCGACAGAATGGTCCGGTTACGGAAGATGTTGGTGAGTCATTAGACATTTACTCCTGTTCCTGATGTTTCCTGTAAAATATGTCAAGTTGAAACTCACTTGGATGAACAAAAACTGTTATCAAAACTTATAGTTTCTCTTCGGTTTAAGACGATCTGCCTTTTGTGATGAATGCTGGTCTAAATTTGTAGGACTGTCACTCCAGTGAGCGGTAGACCAGATTTGAAACTTCGGTTAAAATTGCTCACTTAGATTGTCCTCATGGGCCTTCAGTTTTATAGCAACTTAGGATTACACCCCTCCCTTTTCATTTTGTTTGCTTTTTCACCGCTAGAACTTTATCAATTGAATTGGCTTGGCTGTGTAGTGAGGCAGTGTTTCCGCCGCACAATTTGAGAATCAGTCCTTAGCACAGCTTCGCTTTCAACCTGAATACAATGATTATATTGACTTGTGCAATTTATTTGACTGGATGTGGGATTTAGCGTATTTTTGGGAGCCTACCGAACAACATGGAGCACTTTGAGTCATGGTCTAGTCGCTTCACCTTTTCAATACCGCTCTGTTTCGTCAGCTTCAGCAGATGGAACCATACTGGTCTTTTATCTTAAGCAGTTTCCGCACTATTTTTATCTTTTCAAACCAGCTCGGCATTACCTGAAGCAGTTGATCAACGGCTTGCTCTACCTCCATTCGCACAGCATTTTGCACCGGGATTTGACGCTCGCAAATCTACTTCTAACGAAGGATATGAAAGTGGTGGGTTGTCTATATTATTTGTTAAGGTGGCTTTTGTGTGCTGAATTGAGTGTTTGTAAGTTTCGACTACTGGTCCATCTTGCGTTCTGTTCGGTAGCTGATGGAAAGGTCAGTGGTTAATTTCACTATGCAGGTTTAACAGTTAGGGCTCTTTCGAAGTGTGGGCTGTTGGTTGGTCGCGGTTAGATTATTCATTCCCGTAAATTCCATCCTGTTTTTCGTAGTATTATAGCACGAACCGTACTGTTGTAGTGATAATCGCGATGCATGACAAAGTGACCTAGAAAATCGGTTGGCGATACTAGCATTGTTGATGTTGTGATCACTCATGAAATCGAACTCACCGCGGTGAAGTTGAATGCTGAGCACATCGACTCCCAATTTGTAACCTCTGGTAACCAAACTGGGCTCCGCTTGGACAACTGCAGCCCTCAGCATTCATGAGAACCGTTCGGCCTCGCACCGTATTCATGATTTTAGCCCATTGATGAATACTCTGAAATCCATTGTCGTGCAGCTTGCTGTTAACACAGACCATTGATAACTCTTTTGGACTTATACTCCTCAGCAATCCGCTCCTATTACACCATGATGCTGTGCTCCACTTCTCATTCCTACCTTCTGTATTTTAGCAACACTTTTGCCGTCTTTATGCTTACTAGTTGAGTGGCTTATTTGGTTGTAATTCTCTAGCTGAACACATGTAACTGTGTCCTTTTTTAACGCAGAAAATAGCCGATTTTGGACTAGCTACGAGGATCGAACCAGGTGAAGATCACAAAACCATGTGCGGCACACCAAACTACATATCACCGTAAGTCGAGCCCTACTGTTTTGTTCTACGGTGACACCAGCACGCTTTCCTCACTTCTGAGATAACACGCCTCTCCCAGAATACTGCTTTTAGGTGGTTCCTCAAAGTGTCCAAAGTGGAACAACTTTTTTGTTAGGCTTAGCTGATGCTTATGTAAGGTATTGTCGCTCCCCTCAATCTTTAGATATTGAAATGTTTGTATACATCATCCGTGTTTCAGTTTGATTGTTCTGGTTGACCGCCTTTGTGACTGAACCTCCCCTAGTTCTTTAATGTATTGTTGCGCGATGTAAGCTGGTCCGTCCTCATCCATTAAAATTCCGAAGTATACAACACAGGCAAAAACACTTAAATTTTGGTTTCTCTTTCTAGTGAAGTTGCAAGCCATGGCCAACAAGGATTGGAAACCGATGTTTGGTCGCTTGGTTGCATGTTTTACACGCTTATTGTTGGTCGACCGCCATTTGACACCCGAGAAGTTCGTTCCACATTGAACCGGGTGTTAGCAGTTGATTATGAACTTCCACTACATCTTTCCTCGGAAGCGACTGATCTCATAGGTTGTTTGCTTAAACGTCAGCCACAGGAACGGATCAAGCTGCGCTCAATTTTGCAACATCCGTTCATGTGTAAGAAGCCTGCTACTAGTCAGCGATTTATGGTACGTTTTTACCACGCTTACATGCACTTTGAGAAACAATTTATTTAAGCTGCTTCAGTTGCTTATACAGTTACTTGGTGCATGATGCATCCTGAACATTTTCCCGACTTTCAAGCCACTTTGGTATTCAGTATTGTATTCAACGGCCTGACCGCTTTTAACGGCACTGTTAGCACAACGCTTCTGATAGGTCCACAGAATGCATTAGATAAAGTGCCGTCAAGGCTGAATACTAAGTCAGTAATTTGGTTTAACAGCTGGCAGCTGTTAAACCTTTCAGTCAAATCTCGAAGTTCACCTCACGCAAAAAGGATCGACAGTGTCAGTCCTTGCTATTGGACAGTGTTTACCAGGATACCATTCCATTGTGTATGGTGCTTAATGGCTGAAATCCGAAACACGTTTGTCGATCAACAGTGGTCAAACCACGAGAAGCAAAGTAAGAATTCACGGTTGCCTTGCGGGAGCCGAGTTTGGCGTTGCGTGAAATCCCTCGCGCCGATGTAAACCCGAGGGTTAACGAACGTGCAGTCATCTGCAGCAAGTCATCACTCGCCCTAAGAAGGGGAAGTGTTACCAGTCACATTTTACCATCTAGTTCCTGATGTTGTCCGTATCAATGTAATACCACTACCCCCAGAGTGGTGACTTGCAGTTGTTACCGGGAGCCTCCGGTCATCGTAATACTCTCACAAATAAACATACGACAGTTACTTTACTTCGGTGCGCTTGCTCCATTTATTTTCATTGGCACTCAACATTTTTAATGGATGGAAAGGCGGAGATCCTGTCTGAGTTCCTTTTTACCGCCTGTTGCCTTCATTCCATAGAAACAAGATGCCCTAGTTCGTAAGCTGTAACAATGAATATTTGTTTCGTTTCAGGAAAGCTCGCACGACAGCGGGATTGATTCGATGTCTCGAACACCTCTGGGCTGCTTAACCAATAACTTTCCACGTACTGCGTCGAACAGGTCGAGTGAAAGAGCAAGTGGAGATTGCCGTCGTCCTTCTGTTGGATTACCGATACCCTCTCCCGTATCTGACCCGCAAGATCGAACGCACACGCCATCCATACCAGGTTTGCTGCCTCATCAGCCTCCTGGACCGTTAAAACACCAAACAGATTGTCCACGATTTCCACCACCGCTACCTTCAAAAAGCAACTGCTCTAATATGCCCCTGACCTACAGATGCCACGTCTCCGATGGGTTTGTGGAAGGATCGCAAATCAGCACGGACAGTGGGATGAAGCTACGTGAACAGGGGCAGCTGCACCAGATTTCTGATCGAGGGATCATGACAACTAGTCTTTCTGGTTTCTCCCTATCATCCATCTCTAGACCGACAGCTACGGAAGCAGCAATACCTACTGTTCATCGAGCACACTCGGCGCGCGCACAATCCTGTGATAAACGAATTGTCAGTGGGTCACAGATTGCTTTGTCCCAGAAGTCACAGGAAATGCGGCCAACGCCTCTCAATAGCCATCGATTGCGTCCGATGCGCACTTTCACTCGCCTAGCGGTGATCAACATTCTTGAGGATGAATCAGTTTGTCTTGAGTTTCTGAAAAGTGTAACCGCGAGGCAGAAAAACTCAACGGTCACTCCTTCTACCAGGCATTCACCCTCACAGCAGCACCTAGTTACTGAAGTCATGGGTATTGATCCTTCCGGGCAACAACTTGTAATTTATCAGCCTGGAGGTGGTAAAGGTGTTCCACTTAATTCAATAGGACTACAGCACGGCGCGGTCCAAACGGAGCCAAATGATTCTCTTCCCACTGGAGCCCCACCTTCGGCTAGGTCTGGCGATTTAGTATTGTTTTACCAACTCACAGACTTACCTGAAAAGTACTGGAAGAAATATCAGTTTGCTGCCAGGTGAGTGTCCAGTGGTCCTAACATACTTCACAATACATGCGTCACATTGAACCTCCATAGTCTACGAGTCTGAAAGGTAATCTTAGATCTACAACCCTATCTACGACAAATACACTCATTTGCATACCAATTTGGATTTCACAAGAGTTCAAAGCCACTATTGGCCACTAAGTAGCGTTATTCATTCGGCCTCCAATTATTATTTGTTATTCGGAGATCACTCTTGACTACCGATAAATGAAAGAAAGTGGCGAAAATTAAATAATTCACTCTGTTCCAATTTCAATTAATTAAAGCTGTTGGCAGCTGAGGAAAAATGGAAATGCCATTTGATTGTATTTTCACCTCATTTCTGAGTCTTGATAGTGTTTGAAATTATGTTTGGTTCGGATTTCACGTTAAAATAGCCGTTCAGCTTGGTAAGATTACGAGTTCTTAATAACCGCTCCTTAGAGAAGTATTAATTCAGGAGTTGAAATACTGTAGGCCCAACCTGAGTTGAGGTGAGGTCGACCAAGTCGATTTCGACGACTGGAGGTGGTGTGGCTGTGGAAACCATGCGGTGTACAGCATTCATTCGTTTCCAGTTCAGCGTGGGACTGAACGACATGCATTCGGATCGGTGCTTACATTAGACTTGGTACACTGATCTCCCGTAAGATAACGACTAACCAGTTGATAACATGCAACTAGGCCAAACGTCAGAATGCAACACCAAACACCTCAGATGACAAAGCAGTGAACTGCAGCAATGAACTGCGTAGAATAACCAACTCGTCGGAAATTGCGGCTGAAACGTTAAAATGAACAAATTCTTTGATGTATTCTATCCAGTACTTTGTGCCTTCCTTTGTTAAAAAATACCTTACTTCGAAAACCACACTTTCCCTCATCTATCTACGCAGATTTATCCAGATGGTCAGAGCCCACACCCCCAAAATTACACTCTATGCTGATCGGGCCAAATGCATGCTAATGGAATCCGGTCCTCCAGCCGACTTTGTCGCTGAGTTTTACGATGGTGGAACTCGCGTCACCCGTGCAGCGGACGGGTCTATTAGGATCACGCAGCCTGCTCCCTGTTCATCACTGAATGAGGGTTGCACATCGCCGTCTCCTGTGTCAGTCTACCTCGATTCAAACCGGAGTATGTCCGCACTATCGCCAGATATCAGATGCCTTTTAGACTATGTCAGTGAGGTGAGTTTGGCGTAACGCGGTGTACCGATTCGTTTTTTTGTTTGTCAGCACAATATCCGACGCCACCCACTTCGAAGAAAGGCTACTCTGAAAATTTCACTACAACGTGCCTCTAAGCAATGGGCTAGTGTCTACTCCCCTATGTACACCAAAGCCCCTTCCTCCACAAGAAGTGGCCGTCCGCTCAACGAGGGTATGGTGGTCTGTTTGAGTGCATTATGTGAACATGCAGCTTGGCTGTCTGTTATATTTGTCTGTAGGATGTACTGTGTTGCCAAATGAACAACCGGTGTACATATTTACAGATGACTTTCATCTTTCTTGCACATCTTGTTCAACTCCCTGTTTTTTTCCTTGATTGTTTAGCAACGCGAGCGGTGCGAAAAGATTGAAGCTCTTCTTTCTACCACAGACAGAGAAGAAAGACAGTCATCGGTATTCCCCATCATTCTTGGTCGTCGACCGAAGTCAAATACCGGCGGTCCTCTGGATAAGCCAACGGATCACAACGTCTCCGGCCCAACGAGGCTGTTAACTCCTCTTCTTACGAGGCTGGTAGCGGATGTATCCATGCCAAAGCAAGCCACGCCAGCCAGCAAATCTGTTTTCGTACCCAATATCGGCTGGGCTCTGAATCACTCCGATAAGGAACTGCAAGTGCAGTTTAACGACGGTGCGCGACTTCTTTTGTCCTATGATCGTTCTTTGGTGCAGTCTATTCGTTATACACCACCTCCCGAGGATAATCGCCCCGTCCCAACGGAGACAGTTTATGGGAATTCTGATCCACTCCCTGAGGATGTACATCGTCGATTAGAGCTAATGCCTGTAGTTATTCAGCGAATACGATCGGGGGAATGTACATAAATACTTCTCACTTTATTCGAGTGTCACCTGATGCCCCCAACTGTGATTTTCTAATGCCGCGTCACTAGCAACTTTTTGTCCGCCGCTCTCTCCTTTCTTCCATCCTTCTGTTTTCCCCGTTTTCATTTATGGTATTTTCAATCCTTTCTTCGGACGTTATGTCGTTCAGTTCGCCTGTACTGCCTAACTGCCACTCAACTCCTCTTCCCCAAAGACGCGCAGAAGCGCCAATTGTACATACACACCGGTGAACAATCTATTTTGTTAATATTGACTCTGTTATCGATTGTATACCAATAGCAAGAACTCTAACGAGAGGTTTATTGATCTTTATCTGGCTATTAGCAGCTCCGCTTACTAGCTTAACATTCGTTCGGGCTTTCATCCTTTGACCAATTTGGTCAAATTCTGTACAGACTGTGTGCTAGGCTTACTTCGATTGACTCGCGCTGTACGCAAGTGTGTATGTGCGAATGGTGGCTCTTTTGTACACAATTTCGGGCAAATATCTGAGTGATAGTTTTGCTTTCCAGGGCCAAAAGATGCTTTGTGTACATATGATTTGCATTTTCAGTATGAATAGATTTTTACCATATTGATCTTCGTGAATTTTACGTACCGTATAAGGAAGGAATCCTCTCCACAAACTTATCGCAAGTAACCAAGCAGTAGTCGTGGCCCCAATCGATCTGAGATAAACCCAATACTGACTCGTGGGTTTCCATACCGCTCGTTGAATCTCGAGCTCCGTTATGGTATGTGTGGACTTCTGAGGACAATTAGCTCTATCATTTAGTTTTCGTTGAATTCGGACGAACGGTGACTCCGCAGTAGCATCAGAGTCTTCGTACTTTTCTATTCAAACGTTATTTCTACTCACTGATGCAATCGCCATCAAGAATTCTTCATCGCCTAATGAAAGCCGCTCAACTGATTTACCTGTACATGCCCAATGGGTGTCGGATGAGGATTACAAGTTACAGTCACATGCAACCAACTCTAAGGGACTTGTACTTCTTTGAGCTTTGTTTTTCACTGATCCATGTAAATCGGCTGTTTACCAAAATTTCGGACTCCATGGTGCAGTAGTGAAAGTGGTTAACTGAAATTAACTTCGAACGGCTGCTGTTGATTGTCTTGGTTTGTAACGGGTGGCGCGTTGGGAACACTGTCTACCTGTTTTTTTTTTTCGGGATTAATGGCTGTTGATTGTCTTGGTTTGTAACGGGTGGCGCGTTGGGAACACTGTCTACCTGTTTTTTTTTCATCGGAATAGTGCCATTATTACAGTACACCTATGGTGTCTATTTGGAAGGTAAAATAGCAGTAGTGAGCTAATCACAACGCAGTCAACTACTGACGAACGCACATGGACTGCCAACACTTCAAGTTTTCTAACGTGAATGGTGAGTTTCCGCCATTCGTCAAGCTAGTGGACCGTCTACAGCCTAATCGTTTGAAGGAAACTCAAGGAGCTGGGTGATCTTTCCAGTTCTTCTATTTCTTTCTTTCTTTCTTAGGGTTCCGACCCTGAAGCCGCCGGTTTACTGCAGGACAAATTTCTGGAGTTTAAACGGAAATACTGACACACAACCCAATCACGTATTGTGATTCATAACCCGAATAATCACGGTTCCCGCTCACAACTCACCATCCTACAGGCAGATTAAACGGTTAAGTTCTTAGCTACTGTCTGTAGGGACTATGGATGAAACCCACGCGTGTAGATTAGGCGGTTTTTGTGTGAACTAAAACAAGCTAACACTATTTCATCCGTTGTTTCTTACACACTATCACAACCGTCGATTTCATTCTGGTTATGAGAAAGGGTCTTTGACAATGTTGAGGAATATCGGTAGCTCGGGTTGAACCATAATTTGACGTCCTGTCCCAGACAAGGGGATGACCACCAACTGATCAAAAATTGTCGGATAGATTTCATGCGTCCTAGCTATCTAACTGCGATCGACACAATCGGGACATTTACTGACTCGTCATTTGATAAACCAATCACATCGCTAAAGCGTGAAAATTCAGATGTCCGGCGTGCGTCGGCGGAGCGGTGGTAACGCTCCCCTCGCACCTTACATGTCCTAAGTCTAAACTCCGACACAATCAAGGATATGTACAGCTGGTTAGTTCTAAAAATAGCGAAACTCAGGTCCAGTTCTTCACTCGTTTGGTGTGGACTCACCAAAATAATTGCCCCATGACACGAGGACGACTGTTCAGACGAGGGTGATGTGAATGGAAATAAAACCTTTGTTACTGAGCTGTTCGGATCCAACGTGACTTTCCTCAGCTGTGGTTTGAAAACTAGACAGCCATAAAAACTTACAAGGGTCTATCCCAGAAACTAAGATGTGCTTCGTGTTCCAATACTGGGGATCATGTTTCCATCCTTAGCAAGGCTCCCTTCTAAGTGTATCGGTTACACTGTGAATGGGATTTTCCACTCATTTACTGTCAACTTTTGATTGTCATCCATGTAATAATGGTCCACATGCCACAGCATCAACTCATGAAAGTCGCTTCATGCTAACAGCTCTGTGGTTTTGTGGTTATCGTGCAACGTGAACACGTTGGTGATACCCGATGTCCAGTTCCGATAGCGGTGAATGCAACATCGGTTGTTTCAATGTCAGATTTCAATCTCTTAGACAGGACGATATTTGTGGAGCAGTGCTTGTTAACTTTGTCTTGCCGGCTTAGTAGCTTAACTTTTGGATTGTGACACTCAGGAAATCCCGGAGCGTTTTCCAAAGACGGGGTAGTGGTGGTTATCTTCACATGAAATAGGAAATCTTTCACGACAATGTAGAGTACGCAAATAAAACATCTCGGACGCATAGGACAAAATATCCTGATGTGTAAGTGTATATATATATATATATACATA
>NW_008751831.1:952395-1076941 GCF_000715545.1 Opisthorchis viverrini
GTTGTATGTACAACCAGTCTTTTTTTAATCTGATCCCGCGCAAGTACGTTTTCCTTCCAAATGTGCGGACGAGTGAAATATTTCCTGACTTGGGAACTGTTCTGAACCCCCTCCTCCCAATACTGGGAGAACAGCTAGCACTCACTGACCAATAGTGGAAAGAAGTGCCGGACAGTTTGAATAGCACTACCTTGTGTGATAGGTTTTCAAAATAATTTGCGAATCTCAAAGTGAATCACTGTTGTCTCCTCCTGTTAAGCGGTCTCCTAAACACCTGCGTTGTGGCTAACCACGCTTGCCAACTGAAGAAGTTGTTGAGAAATTGAGTCATGATGTATTCCGCTACCGTAGATATTTTGGAGTTCCAGGTACTCTACGTCGTATGTGATCACTTCAACCTAGATTTTTACTCGTCCATACAGATAACACCAGCAGTGTGTGAACGCTTCGGGTGGAAAACCCCGCTTGCTGAGTTCCAGGTCGACTTTACGTGATCTGCGTTGGAAACTTTCCAATCTCTTACGCCGGATGTCACAGTGAAGTTCCTCACATCGTTGAGTAGTTTTTAGGCTTCTTTCTGCCATTTAGACTTTACGGCTGATTTCACGCAACTTTGATGGAATACATCTAGTCTTCCAACATATCTCGGTTTTAGAAGCGTACATAAATGCTGAACAGGCGGTGGCCTTGTTCTTCCGACTGATTTCCTTGGGGTGCTATAGCTAGGCATTGAGTTGGACCTATCCATTTCGATTACTTCGTTTCTCATGAAGAAGGCAACGTGATGGTGTCTTTGAAGAGTTTTCTGAACAACACATTCAACTCCGGTTTAAGACGTAAAGTCCATGGCTCGGCAGAAAATCGGTTGCCAATCTTCAGAGTACTCGTGGGAGGTGACTGTGCCATCAGAGCACTCGAGTTCAGTAATCCTTAGTAATTTTAGTCGATTTCTACGTTCTGGTAATTGAGTAACAGATCGTGCGCTGCCTACCAGAGTACAAAACCGATAGCGAGAGCAAAATTGGCCGTGAATTTGTAGAAGAACTTAACAACAGTCACTAGTTTGGCCCCTGTCGGTTATGACGATAGAAAGCGTGTCCCGACTTACCGAGAGACAGTCCAACAAAAGTCAATTAAATAGAGTTTTATAACCTGTAGCGACACTCCAGTATGTGATGTAAGGTGGCGATTTGGTCGACGCAAACTCTGTCTAATCGAAATTTACCTTGGTTTCATCGTAGTCGTGGAACCCTTACTGTGCTGAAATGCCTGAACAGGAAAGTGGTGAAAGCTTTCACCGCTTTGTCAACCGAGCTTGCACTACTTGTCCTAACATCTACCTGAGGAACGGGAGCGGAACGTGTGTGTATCAATCGGCTAACATACCGTCCATCTTCCATAGAACCCGAATAGGTTAAAGTAGCGGTGGTAAGAAGGAAAAGCGTTCATCTTATAAACATTTTGGCTCATTTAACAAGACTCCGTATCCCTCTTTCTAAAGGATGACAAAATCCTCCATTGCTCGACCTAACTCTCGATGGGATTATTATAACCCATCCGGCTGAATTTCGGTTACTCAGTTCTCATATGTTGCGTACAGATTGCGGTTAAAAATTCACCGCACCTGTTTTTCTCTCCCGGCTTTTGAATATCACTATTCGATACTACCAACGGCTAAGTTAAATGCAGTAAATTCAACCTCATGCTGGGGATGAGACCAGTTTTGTGTTAACAAACCTTCCACTGTGAATTTACAACCGGGTTTTCACAAAAACAAGTTACGCATTTAATTGATTACTTGCAATGCAAATTTTGTAAAGGTTGCACTCGTAATGGTTTTCGGACTACCACCTGATTTGAATTCCATCTAAATGAGCGTCACAAGTTAGTCGTTTCGGGTCCCGTGATATAAATGGCTGTAAAACACTGGGGTAGTTTACGGATAAATTTCTGGTATATTCTGATCATTGTATCACGGAAAAATAAACGGCGATCATCACATACCGTAGTCAGGAAAATAGGCCTTTCAACTGCTGCATCCTATTCACTTCGTAGTGCTCGTGCAGTAGTTGAAGTGAACGATTTTGCTTTTTAGCCTATTTCTAAGTGTAAACGTGTGTTGGTACGGTAATAACGAAAAACCCCATCAGGTTATCCCGATCGTTATCACAACCAGATTCCGTTGGATAACGGCGGGCTACTTTTAATGTTAAAAAATGGAGGTAGGCAAGTGATAAAACTGTCAACACAACGACGTGGTAGTTGTTGGTCGGTTTTGCATTGTGCCACTTTATAAAAACTTCCGTTCTTGTTTATGTGGTGGGAAAGTGCGTTGACAGGTTCGGGACAAAAGCGCATCTGCCCCCCGGGTGCGTGAGAGTTATCGTGCTCTCTTGACGCGTGCCTTTGCCTGGGACTATGAAAAACAAGTGAGGTGCAGTGGACCTTTTATTTGTCCACTGTGTAGTTGCTAGCGCGGTTGTCTCTACCCTAGATACCTCGAAAGCAGTACATTGAAGAATGCACTTATTGGGTTGTCGGTTGAAAAAGTGGAATTCTTTGTTTGGACGAGAGATTGATACAAAAAAGCACCGTTCAACTTGGTATACGGATTAATCTATACTAGTGAAGCTACGGTGCAAGAGATACCGATGGGCTTCGCCTACATTCCACCACCACTGTGCTTAGCTCTGACTTTGTGAAGGAAAAAAACCAGAATGATAGTCAGAGGATTCAAGTTTCGGGGAATGGAGGTTTGATGGGCTGGAAACCTTATTAAGTGCGTACACTAAATCAAACAGAAAATATCTGTATTGGTGACATTTTGGCCAAGTTTTCTTCCTTATAACCCTTCAGTCAAAAGAATACCGGAATTTGTGAAAATTCCTCTCTAAGGTGAAGTTACGGTACTAGCAACCGAAATCCAGTTAACCCACCAGACACCAAGACGAGAATTATTAAATAAATAATTGGATGCTTCTTTTCGTAGAATAATCTATTCATTTGGGACCCCAAGAAGACTGAAACTAATCATGGGCTCTCAAACGGACCTCTGCAACTAGTGAGTAGTTTCCCTTATGAAAATATACTGTATCATCTCGAATATCGTACCAACTGAAACCTGAGGTGGTCTTTGTGCAGTACATTCAGTTGAAGGATATCACTGGCGAGGGATTCAGTTGGATTTCAGCTAGTCTCACGTGAAAACCCAATTTGCATGGATCCAATGGTACTTCTTACATTTTTCACATAAGCTTAGCACAGAACTAAACTAAACCTTGATAAAATGCATACAAATAATCTGATCTGTGAATTCGATTTCTACGTATATTCATTCAGCATGATAGCTTTCGGCTCACCCACATAAATAATGGCAGTTGCCAATCTTACTCGTCATTGTCGTCACACGTTTGGATTCCATGGGTCACGTTTTTCCTCACCTATCTACATGCATCCGTTTTAATCTGGTTCTGTTTTATCGTTCCTTCAAGCCTTCAGAGAAGACTCATCACCTGGCAGCACCAGCAGGTACAATGAGTTTCAGAGCGTAACAGTGGTGACCTGTTTCTGAATGAACAGTTTCTTGTGCGCCGAAGCAGTCACTTTTGTGTAGCAAAAGGAAAAACTCCACCATTTCGGCATGCTATGGAAGCATTTGCGTGGCTGATTATGAAAAGCAGTGTGTTTCGAAAGGCTGTTTTGAGCGAGAAAATTTAAGCTTATGTAAGCGACTGTCATCCAAATTTCACTTTCTAATGAGTCATTAGATGTCCCACTTCTATCGTCATTCGATAGCAAAAGCGGATCGCTGTAGGTGTACGTCCGGTGACTGATTAGTCCAGCTAAATGTGATCACTGGCATGAGATGATGAGTACAGAATTTCAAGTGGATTTAAGTCACGAACATGGAGTATTTGAACAACGTCTTGTTCCAAGTTATGCAACCAGTTTGTGAAAACTGAAAGCCCTAATCAGACTTTGAGAAGCTGATGAGAAACGGAATTAACAGGATGAGTTTCCAGCTTTTTATGCCGTCTGAGTTTTAAGGGTAGTCACCTCCTACAGTTCACATAGCATAAATATTTTAATGAGAATGGTGACTATATAGAAGGAATTTCTCCGCAAAATTCGAATGTCCTAAGACCGAAGTCAGCAGTATCCTTTTCGTTCTGTTGATGATGAATTTACAAATCAATATGGTGATATTTCTAAGAGGCGACCTCGAAGATTCAACCCAGGAAAGTAATGAGATAATAACAAGTTCAATCTTCCAATAAAAAGTGGTCTTGCTGGAACGTCTTTGGGGTGAATATTGGGGCAGTGTGAAAATTGCCACCTACTATTTCGACTGACAGATAACGGCCGGACAAAGGAAATTCAGTGGACTTGGAACATCCGATTCTTGTCACAAGTCTCGGTGGAATAATCGGTTACGATTAATCTACCGTCCTTCAACACGGAAGAATAACAAGTTCAATCTTCCAATAAAAAGTGGTCTTGCTGGAACGTCTTTGGGGTGAATATTGGGGCAGTGTGAAAATTGCCACCTACTATTTCGACTGACAGATAACGGCCGGACAAAGGAAATTCAGTGGACTTGGAACATCCGATTCTTGTCACAAGTCTCGGTGGAATAATCGGTTACGATTAATCTACCGTCCTTCAAACACGGAAGGTTTTCATCGTTCAGGACCTACTGGTTTTGACTATGAGCTGCCCAGTGTGGGTATGCACAGTTATCCGGAGAACTGGCAGCTGTCTCACCCAAATGTTAGCATTGATAGGTTTAAGAATCACTGCAATGCGAAAGATAGCGTGCCAATAGGTTATGTGCTCTGGGATGCCCAGCTGATTAAGCGAATCCTGTCATTTCGTCAGCGCCGATCGATTCTCAAGCTTAAAACAGGTTTCAGACGAGAATCTGGTCACAATCTTTTGTTCCAGTTCCAAATATAAATGATTTAACTGATCAGTTTCGCAAAGGATTGAGGGAATAGGTGGATTATTCGGTACTCTGGGCATGGTGGAGATTTATTCTGCTCCATTTTTAAACAATAACCTTTTTATTTTGGGCTCTTAAGTGAAATATTAGGGCTATTGCAGGCGAAAACTGTCTTCAGTTCGCCCACTAAGCGAACATGCTTGGTAGGGGAAATGGGCACGTTTCATTCCTCACTGATGCGATTACCAGCATGCAGGAGATAAAAAGTTATCCGCTCTTGACCCGCATCCAGTGAGGATTGGACGTTCGGAAGTATGATCTGATTTAATGGCTGTCCTCCACCACAACCTGCCCGAAATTGCCTGAAAACTCATCTGCGCACTTTGGTTGATCATGGGGAAGGAGCTGAAGGCAGCGTACCAAGATACACGTAATCTTGGTTCATTGATCATGTGGATGTGAAGAGAATAGAATGAGGGCCGATGTTTTCAAACATTTGTCCGCTTCCAACGCACAGGTGAGTGCAAGCAGGGTTCCACGGTGGCCCGGATATTGTCATGTTTTGTCCGGCTTCGCTTCACTGGAACTTATCAACCCAACAACGAAGCTAATGACTTGGATAGGAGCTGATTCTCACGGGCAGTTTGATTCAGTACAGCTGTCTTTCTGGTGAAAAAAGACAGCGTTAAATGTTTCGTCCATTCTGATCATAATAAAATAAAATATTGCTAGTTCACGCTGATGAACTGATATTATGTGAAATGAGAAAATAATCAAGAATAGGTCTATAACAATTTTGGCCAATTACTCTAGTGTCAGTCTGCCAGGAAAGCCTGCGCATTTTGGATGTTTGCGTAACTGCTGAAGTTGTTATTCTGTCCAGTAAGTAGCCATTCTTGAATCTACCCGAAATCAACCACGAAACCCTATATGCTACACCCAATACTTCTGTTGAGAGGAGACGCAGCCAGTTGCTTACCCATCTGTCTAATTGTCTAACTGTCAAGTTGTCCAGTCCACGTATGAACCTTCGGTGTTAAAAGACAACAATACACCGAAACAAATTATGTCGTGGTTTTTGTAATATTTTCGAAAAAGTGGCTTTTAAATCGGCTTCAGGCTATTCCTGAGTGTGTTAACAACGAAGTTTCATTAAATATAACAAACACCAGTCAAATCACGAGGCTCAGAGCACTTCTTATCCATCGATAGTATTTCAAAAGGCATTACACTCACACGAATTCGATGGAATAATTCCACAGAGGGCACGGTCATTTCGATGGAACCAAAGGTGATCACTGGTGTGCTATTACAAGCTACAACCTAATATTACCCGAATGGTATCCTGAGGTTTGGGATTCAGTTACCAGAGTGTCTGTCCAGTAGCCAACCACTTTCCCGTTGGCCACAAAGACGGACCAAATCATTATTTCTAATGAGGTATAATTTTTCTGGATTAACCTCAAGGCCTTTCTATTCAAGTAACCTGGCCTTGTCAATAAAACTGCTATTGATTACTTGATCCACAGCTCTACGGTGAATTCCTCGACAGTTCGCTCGTGACTTCAACAAAGTGTCCGACATTTTAGTTGCCATGTTTTAATCCGTCTGCTACTCATTTAAGCCCTGCCACCGATACACAAAATCCACAACCCAAAGCACTAAATAATCCCATAACAACACAACTTGGAGACTCGGCTGACTTTGTGGAATCGCATTCTGTCCCCCTTCCCATGTCAGGATGACGGAACAGTGTGCACGCGTATGTAGCACCCAACAAAAACAAGACCCGCAAAGTCATAAACCTTTCGAAGTGGTGGCGATCAGATTATGAAATCTCCAACCGAAATGGTGAAACCTTGTCGAAAAACACTGGATTACCTTAGATCTGTCGTCCACGTGTTCGGTTTCAGTTGCTAGGCTATAATTAAACTGCATGCTGCAGTGGAGCGTCAGGCATCCGCACGGGCAATGTGAAACACAGCCTGCGAGAAGCAAACTGATGCAGAAACGGTTCTAACCTAATTAGGAGTCACTAATTTGGAGAGAACGCATAAAACGCGTAAAAACCGTGTCCCTAGTTTTGATTTTCAGGTACAGCAATCTTTCCATGCACCAGCGCCTCGATCATCATTGAATCAAAACTTGAAGAACTTGCTATCCTTAGTTTCTTATCGAACTGAAATCCCTGTTCTCGTCCGCGAGGAGCTACTTACGGCAGATGTCGTTTTCTACTCTCAGCTGGGGCACATCGGTGTTATAAGGATGGATTGTAAAGTTATTTTAAGCGTGGAATAAATTGGAGTTGTGTTCTTATGTCTAAGCCACTCTTGTGACTATCTGATCAAGTACCTAGCTCTCTCCATGGTGGATGCTCTGTATATTTACTGCATTTCGCCAACCTGGACAGAATAAAGTGGACTTCGCGGGAGTCAATGGGAGTGATATTCACTGGACAGTAACTACAACAGTATTTCAAAGTATATTAAGATTCTGCAAGCCTCCTTCGTTAGTTTACAAAGGTCTTTCAAAAGGGTGCATGGCCTATATCCGAGACCAGTATGGTGGAATAACAACAAAGTTGTAGATCGTTAGTCAAATTTCGGTTATCGTCCTGTCACTGTTCTCAAATATGATCGTGGTTATCTTTATCTTCCCATTATACCGTTTGTTCGGTGATCGTTATCAAAGTAGCTTTTGCGGGACGACGCCAGAGTGCAGCACAGATGCCAGTCTGATGGTCTTCTGTCTGGCTGTAAAAGAACTCGTTCATCTGACCGTTTCCATCCTTATTTTGAGGAGGAATGCGATTTTGCGTTTACACATGATAAACTGCAGTGTCCAGCTGTGAAACTTAAGGCTTGAGGACGGTTTTCTTGTTGGACTAACGCTACATATTCGCCGCGCTACCAGAATGGAGCAGATTTTGTTGATTACTGCTGCTACCTCAGTAGCCTTAGTAACATCAGTAGCCTTAACACTGGTATAGTTGTTCGTAATTTAGAGTAACAGGTATGGAACCAGCTAAACTTGTGGCACATTTCTACATAACCTCACACAGTAATGACCCTTGAGCCATGTGCCAATGTAACTTTCAATGGTTACAGCGCATGGCGAGGAAACCGAGTATAGGTACTGTGCTAGACTGCTGTCCAAAGGGTTTCGAGCACATTTGCTGAATGAAGGACAAGAGAATTACGTATCGGATGTTATATGAACAACGGAACAGCCAGAATCCGGGCTACCAGAGATGACTGTTACTGCATGCCCTGGTCGACGATATGGGGGTGAACAACTTGAATCATATGAACTGTGAGGCATAAGCACAGAACAGGACCGTGTGCAGTGGGTTTATTCGATATGGTTCTCATCATTGCAGCAGAAAGAAAAAAGCCGAAGTCTATAAGGTGTGACGGGATCCTCAGTGTATTGGAATCAATCGTAGGGCTAACTAGTTCTCACAGGATGACGTTTGTGCTGGTCGGCTTGACATGGCATAAATGAAATTTAAAAAAAAACAGTTTACAACTAACTCGATAAATGAAAAAAACAGTTTCACAGCTAACTGCGATAAATGCGAAATAAGAATGGTTATTTTTTCTGTCCAATGATGCTCGCGATAACCCTAGATGATGCTTATAGTAACCATTGTCTTGCTAATAAATTTAAAATAGTTCACCACCTCTGGATACAGTTTCATCTTAACGGCGACGAAGACCAACAGACTACCTGAAAAGTAAACCGAGAGTACAAAAAATGGTCTACATCATCCAGGCCTGTAGCCGGTTAACCCGGAGGTGTTGAATACCTCGGTGTGCATAGCCAGTAGTAATGACACAGTGGCCACTATCTTTGGTCACAGTTAATCAAATCACGGCTATCCAGGGTACGTCATTAGGATATGCATTGGATATGTTTTGTTTGAGAAACTGAGCTGTCTACCGAGGACCAACAAAATGGGCTGTTTAGTCGTCCCTACTTTGGTCTGAAACTTTTTAGAGTGTTACAACAGAACTGACGCCATGCTGATAAATTCGAGTTAGGGCAGGACGGGTGGCGCAGGCTACCGGTCAACTCTTCTCATGATTCAACAGGATTCGAATATTCGGCTGTTTCCTGTCCGATAGATCGGAAAGAAAATCGATGTGCTGCACGCGATCGTATAACAAAGTTGAGGCATAATCATCAAGACACTGTTGCAGGGGATGTCTAAATGTTGTCTGGTTAGAAGCTATCGTAGACATCTAGTATTTCCACCAGTTCCTGCTTGCTATAACAGGTGTTCACACCACATTGATAGAAACCGCACATATACAGTAAATTTCCTCTTATTCATCTTCTCAAGGTCACCGGTTGTTTACCAATAGTACAACACATTTGATAGTTTTTAACGTATCAAACTACTTACAAAGCATCTGAAAATCATTCTTCCGTCCATGACCAGTTCCGCCACTATTGGGTCCATCGCCTAGGTGCTGCCTCAGGGCTTCTCCCAATCATTTGTTCCAGTTGAACAACCTGCTGTAGGCAATGGACAAAATACACTCGTCTGCAAATTGGATTGATATTAACGGATTACTGAAAAGAATCGTCTGTGACTTTCTCCAACTTACTGTGGTGCGTAAAGACCCCCTCATGTAGTACAGGTTTCCAAGCATATTCTCTCGGTGTAATACATAACTCATGTGATTGACTGAAAACTTATCAATTCCCCCATCGGAATTCCATCGGAAACTGAATCAAAGTGTCATAAAGAGAGAATTCACTAGGGTCTCTCGTTTACACCAAAGTAAAATACGGAAGACTCTATTTCGTTGGTTGATAGTTCCAACCTCTTGTTACATTTTTCCAGTGACAATGGGTTCCTTCCTAGCAGACTCAAGTCAGTAAACCAGACGCATGATTAACCCTTTCAGAAAACTACTCTAAACCTCTTTTACCTAGACGTAAACGCGGTCAATTTATTGACCACGGTTCAAAGAATAAATGCGCTAACTAAATATTCTAGGAACGTTTGTTTTCACCTCAACCGGCAAAGATCATGCTAAGATGAAATACAGGGGGAATGAGTTCCATAATAAACCTTGGTGTTGTTTCTGTCCTGAGAAGAGAATCTCACTGGTGAGTGACGGAAACAATCCTTGGTGCCACCCATTTACAACATAAGATGACTCAACACCTATTTCTAGGAGTTGATGAGCGCATGTCCTCATGCAGTGGAACCGGACAAGCGAGTCGGATTAATGCGACTAAGTAGTGATGTATCAGTTGCCAACAAATCTCTCGATAGCTGCTAAACAAGACGCAGTCTTAACAACAGAGGAGAGCCCCCTTGGACTACACTGGTCAAATTTGCCATCCAAATTGCCGCGTGGAAAGAATAACTCTGCCTTGCTCGATCAACTACAGCTCATAACCGATCCCGGCTGAGTGATTTCACCCCCTTTTTGCCGCGCGCTTTACTGCCTAAACCGTTTTCATGCTAATCGTCTATTCACACTTGTATTTGCCGATCGAGGCTTCATCGAGAATAGTTGTTCGCAGTGCTCGGTGCAATGCGTTAACATTGGAATATTCAACCCATAATTTTACGAGAGAAGACATGATGAAGATTCTTGAGTAGAAGCGCAACCATCCTACGGAGAACAATGCTTTCTGGCACTGTTCGGATCGACAAGGAGTCCCTAGCTCTACTGTGTTTTTCAAAGATAACTGGATGAAGATCACGGAAAGCGCTTCTTCTGGGGTTGTTTTCCGAGGGTTTTATTTTGTTTCATCTAAAAAAATTGCGGGTGGTTTAATTGGCTGTAGATAAGAGATAAAGTAGAAGCACGATATCATCAAAATTTATAAACATCTGCATGCTAAACGTTTGCTTCGTATAGTGTTAAAGAGCTACAGATTGTGCACAGGTCTGAGCAAATTAGTTTCGTCATGTTTTAGCAGTTGCCTTATTAATAGTAAGCATTCGCATGCCTGACCATCATTGTTAAAATAACCTATAATTAGTTGAGTATTGCTGTAATGCTCGCTTATTTCCAGAACATTTATCAACAGCAACGTCGGACATGCGGGTAACACAGGGTAATACAACAGGGTCCTCTAAGGATGCATTTGCAAGCGGCCGTAGCGTACTGACAGTCATGTCAAACTGGAAACGTGCGGCCTGCCGGATGCGGGCTGGTTGGTCATCTAAGCGGACAGGAAACTCGCTGAAGACTATCTTGAATCGGTTACCAAGGTGGTCTGACCAGCGCTTACTGTGTACGTGGTTGAAGACAGAGTCAACTGACCAATTCCTAGCATAGCTGGCTTGACAGTTAAGAAATGAGGTCGACGCGTGCTGGTGCTGATTAGGGCTGGTTAAACTTGTGCCCGATAGTTGTCAGGTTGAGTTTGTAACGAAAAGACGCACGTGGCTTTGTTTAATCAAGTTGCGCACACCGTCTTGTCAGACCGAATTCAACTTGTTTGCCTTTTCGTTGGTCAGTGCTTTGTTTTGCAGTGTATCATATGCCGATCAGGGAAATTTGATTCGAATCAGTGTCATCGATCACTTTGTGTGGTCCGTAATCTCAGACTACTTAGAGTCTTGGACATCGGTTTCAGTTGTAGGGTGGACCTAATATCAACTGCTCCTTCCTTCTGTAGGCTGTGGAACCTATCCAAATCTTCAGGCATGTACGGATTGTTGGGGCTGCGTAAATCATGGTAGTTCACGTTTAAAAACACGAACCATAACAATAACCATGACCAATGTTCCACAAAAATTCTAACACAAGCCCTTCACATAATCAACTTTGTCAAAGGGAATAAGCATGACAAGGTCTTGAAATTTCCGCGCTTTGAGGAAGAGAAAATGTAATCGTTCACCGTCAGTGTTGCTGAGTGCAGTAGTGTATGAAATGACCAGCAATTGTGCACCTTTAGTTTTAGAATCCAGAGCTGAGGTGACGGAGTGAACTAGGCAGTTGCATCTACAGCGGAATGGGTATGCCAATAGTCAATGTAAATATTGTTTTAACAGAATGGCTGTTACTCAGTTCAGGAACATTCATTAAAACGTATTGAGAAAAAAGGAAATATAATCAAGTGGGATAAACAGTTATTGGTAAGGCCACACGTTAACAATTAGGTGGTTTTCCAAAGATCGGGCAGTAATTATCAGCAGGCCAGTAATTATCAGCCATACCTAACAGCATAAATAGCCGAGTACAAGAAGAGCCACAAGCATCCCATGTTGGATGGTGGCTGGTGCCGACAATACCCAGACTTTTCATAGTCACTGTTTCACCCTTTTGTAACTTCAGAGGTTGATCATAACCCTAATTCATCAACCCTGAATCAGGCAAAGAAGGCAACTATATTATCTTTAAGCGACTATTGAACATACGAGACTGAGTAACATGCCACCGTAGAATTTGATATGGAATAAATTATTCGACTGAATTACCTGTAGCTAGCCAGGTGCCCGTTTGGTAATTTTGTCGTAGCGGATTCGTCGGTATTAGCTTACACTGGCTGTATCTACAAGACAGTATCTGTCAAGGCTATGGGGACGTGCCATTTCCGTTGCTAATGAAGACCACGTCTCACAGTCAAACTGAACAGCTGCTACCGTAGTCTGATATACATGTCCATTTAGATTAGGAAACTCGGTCTTTGTGTCGTAATGGTTACCACAAATTAGGAAGTTTAATTGAAGCCTCAGAAGTTAGCGTACTGATACCATTCGTCTCACGAGCTCCGAAATTAATACAACTTTCAGCCATCTCAGGTTGTAGGAATGCAAGTTGGCGGCAACTGCATATTCAGAATCAAACACGTTAACTTGATGGGTAAAAGTCACATATCAAAAGGAGAAATCACGTTCTCAGCTCATCCAAAGAAACATCGCTGACGTTATTTTCTTCTGGGATGACAGTAGTACCGTCTGCATATTCCAGGTTCCGTCGGCGAATGACTTCGAAGACCTTTTAGCGCTCTCTTAATCATCACAAAATTCAGTACGATCGAAACGAGTGCTCATTCTTGTTGGATTCCAGGGTTGAAGTTTCCGGAGAGCTATTCCCACGCTACTAGCCGCCCCAGAGTTCAAGAGTACAAATGACCCTATAATCGTGGTCCCTGTCGAACGTCTTCAGGGGCAACAAAATTATGGGTCATTTATATCTGTGTCATTGTCCTACCGGGAGTGTGGCGTGAGTACGATCAGAGTAGAGTCTCTTAGTTGTGCTGGAGTCACTGGATAGATCGAGGCGATGAAGGGCAACAGACTATCGCGTTCGGTATGAGCCCTTTTACGAACCCAGCCTTGGCTTCCCAACTGCTTCTGTCTAGGCTTGAACATGTCAACCCCCCTTTCCGCTTTCCTCCATCATGTAACTAGGCTTCAAAAAGGTGCTACATCTGAAAGATTCGACGATTCGTGCAACGACCAGATGATTGGGAACTGAACAACCAGGACAAGATGCAGTTCAAGTGAGATTGGGGCTAAGTAAGACCTTCGTTTCAGCTAGGTTTGGTGAACAATTGGTGGACACTTATTGCTAAGCAACGTTTTGCTTTTAACACAAAAGCTTCGTCAGGCCAAGGGAGTAAGTAAATTGATTGGGATTTCTTATGACTAGCTGATTTGGTTAGTGCTGCGTGTCAGTCTGATGTTCCTGTTTGTTGGTTAGTGGGGATGACTAACATTCACGATAGGTTTTGCGACTGCTTTTTCTGTCCTGGACACCCAAATGGAGTATTCCTCTTGAGGTCGTTCACAGATTTTGTTCACCTGTGTTCGTTGAGGGGTGCAGGGACAATTGTTTTTTGGATGGGAGTGGGGGTGGTTAATAGTCTGACCTATATAAACCTTTGTACAGTCACTACATTTTGCAAAGACAGTTCCTAGTCCTATGAACAGGAAGGTGATCCTTCAGCTGCACCGAGCTTCTTCCCTTCTGGAATGCTACTCAAGTGTTAGCTGTACTTTTACACCTAGACCATTTTGCTGATGACTTCACTCCGCCTCGTGTCATCTCAGCTGATCTAAAGTCGCCCTCCACACGCTTTCAAGTTCTGCGCCCTCTATTTTATTCATGCTGAGGGGCTTGGCGATTTTCACCGCTTTAGCCAACAGTTGCTGTGGTTATATATCTTAGACCCCGTCCTAGAATATCCAAACCCATCCTATACCGAGTATCTAGTGCATGCCTTGTCATAGCCAAATCTTTGACTGATATTCATGTTTCTCGGTCTGAAAGATTCGACGATTCGTGCAACGACCAGATGATTGGGAACTGAACAACCAGGACAAGATGCAGTTCAAGTGAGATTGGGGCTAAGTAAGACCTTCGTTTCAGCTAGGTTTGGTGAACAATTGGTGGACACTTATTGCTAAGCAACGTTTTGCTTTTAACACAAAAGCTTCGTCAGGCCAAGGGAGTAAGTAAATTGATTGGGATTTCTTATGACTAGCTGATTTGGTTAGTGCTGCGTGTCAGTCTGATGTTACTGTTTGTTGGTTAGTGGGGATGACTAACATTCACGATAGGTTTTGCGACTGCTTTTTCTGTCCTGGACACCCAAATGGAGTATTCCTCTTGAGGTCGTTCACAGATTTTGTTCACCTGTGTTCGTTGAGGGGTGCAGGGACAATTGTTTTTTGGATGGGAGTGGGGGTGGTTAATCGGATCTTACTCTACTTGGATTTTGTACTTTTACACCTAGACCATTTTGCTGATGACTTCACTCCGCCTCGTGTCATCTCAGCTGATCTAAAGTCGCCCTCCACACGCTTTCAAGTTCTGCGCCCTCTATTTTATTCATGCTGAGGGGCTTGGCGATTTTCACCGCTTTAGCCAACAGTTGCTGTGGTTATATATCTTAGACCCCGTCCTAGAATATACAAACCCATCCTATACCGAGTATCTAGTGCATGCCTTGTCATAGCCAAATCTTTGACTGATATTCATCTACGTTTCTCGGTGGTCTGGTAATGGATCGCTTATGCTCATCGATTCTGGCGTGCAATTCCTTGGTTGTCTGACCTATATAAACCTTCGTACAGTCGTTGCATTTTATTTTGTATACACAGTTCCTAGTCCTATAAACCGGAAAGTGATCCTTCAAATGCATTCCCTTCTGGAAAGCTACTCTAATGTTAGCCATGTTCAGCACCCTTCTAATGAATTCAGATATTTCTGCTTTGTATGAAATGACTGCTGCTCCAATCCACTCCTTGTTGGCACCAATACTCGTCTTAGTAGATGCATAATAAACCCACTGGGTATATGCTATCTTGAAGTAGTTTTTTACCTGATTTTGTGCTGCTTTTCGATCGACTTCTTTCTATCTAGAAGCAGCTTTTTTACTTCAATTTGTGCTGCTTTTCGACAAACCTCTTCTGTGTACAGTTTTCTTACTCTACTCAATATAGTTGAAACTATACTAGCGTATACTGCTTTTGGGTGTGCTAAGGAATAGTATAAAACCGCATCACTATCTGTTGATTTCCGGTAAACAACGATTTGTGCACAGTGCTCTTACTCTCTTAAACATCATTAAAACCATACTAACACATATTGCTTTTGCATGTTCTGAGGAGTAGTTTAAGACCGTACCACCATCTGTTGATTTCCGGTATACAGTGGTCTTTAATTCCCCCCACTCATGCATGTCATGCAGTCAATGAAAGGCAGTGCACCTGATGTGGACTCTAGCTCCATGCCAAACTTAATTTGAGGGCCCAAAGTGTCAAGATATTGGAGGAGTTCGTTTATCTTATCCCGCTTTATCACAACGAACATGTCATCTACGTAACGCCAGAAAACTAGTGGTGGAAACTCGAATCCGTTGAAAGCTTTCTTTTCAAAATCTTCCACGTACATGTCCAAAATCGGGGATTTTGGTCGCCGGACCTTGTTCTTGAGGGTATACAATTGAGTAACAAACAAAGTGACTGAGGTTAATACATGCTTATGTGCCTTCAACAATCCTAAGTACGGAGAGTTGCATTCGTGCTAGCAACGTTGGTCTGCAAGTAACCTTGTTCTTGAGAGTATATAATTGAATCGAAAACAAAATGACTGAGGTATAGGCATACCTCTATGCCTTCAACCATCTCGTCTACGGAGAGTTGCGTTTGTTCTTGCAGCGTTGTGTCTAACAGTAAAAGCCTTCTCGATACTTCCACGGCGTTCACTTTGGGGACATTGGCATATATCTAGCTGACATCAAAGCTAGCCAGAACTTCGTATAGCTCTAACTAAAACTCGCTACTTTTTTCATCAGCCATACGAATTTCGGATGTGTGGGTGACTTACCGGCAATTGGTTTAAGGATACCTGCTAGAAACCTGACCAGCTCATGCGGTGGGGAACTCATGCCATCTACTGTTGGTCTTGTGGGGACAGCTTCCTGGTGAATTTTCGGTAACTAGTAAAGTCATTACTGGATTGCACTTTTTGGGTACAATCGATACCACTTGCCCTGCCCCAGATGGTTTATCACCGATCTTAGATACCTACCAACTTCAACTTTACTCTCAATTCATTATTGTAATCGTCCCGTTACTACTCTGTCTACATTTTTTTTTAAATTGTTAAAGGCTCTTCGCTCAGCTGGCGCAATGTTTAGAACCCCTGATTGCTGAGAGTTCAGGACTGTGACCAATTGTACACTTAATTTTTCCGCTTCCAGTGCAGGAAACTTCTGAAACACAGACTCAACACTAGGAATGATCTATTTTGTCCTTATAACTCTTTCACTTACTGCAAAATTCAATCCCTTCTCTAAGAGCCAACGTTCTTCACTTGAGTCTATCTGATAAACTGACTACCCTTCAATAGCTATCAAATGATTTACTCTTCTCTATTGGGTTACTAGAACAGCGAGTCGTGGTAAGCAATTTCTCGAACTTACGTATTTGTTTATCCCTGCACTGTTTACCTTGTCTTGATTTCACTTCCTTCGCTTTGGTATCTAGTAGTTCGAATTCAGCAGGCGAGAGTGCAGACTGAAAATCATTGTTGAGACGACACGCTTGTGTCAAAAGCTCTACGTTGCCCAGCATTAAATCCACCGGTGGTTTGCAAATCTCTCTGAAACGATGACTACCCAATCGGTCCCAAACATTTTCCAAATAAGTAAGACCTATCTGGCTTTTAGAAACCTCATGGAAACTTTCCAGTTATACTCTATGCATGCACTTTCACGTGACCATATGGATGAAAGTATTGCTTACTATATCTTGTGTTAGAATATAATTGTGAAAAAAGATGCTTCGTTTCAGAGGGTTTGGGTAACCGATCGGCGGATTTATTGCTAGGCCACGTTTCTTTTTTGACAAAAAGGTTTTACACTGTTGTATTGAAAATGTACCGTTGCCCGGCTATAAACCCACCGATTATTTACCAAATTCTCCCCAAACAATAACTTCATAATCTGTCCAGAACTCTATCCAGATAATTGAGAAAAGAGGCTTATTTTAAGCCAGATGATCAACAAGCAACGCACTGTTGTTGATAACGCAGAGTACTTGAATACGGATCCCAAATTAAATCCTTTAACCTATTCAGTGTTGAAGGAGATTTGCTACAAGATTATCCTCTATTCCTTTGTTTTATTTACTGAACGGTAAAAACTGCCCTAATGTGTCCTTCAGCTGTATGGATAACCTTGGATATGACGCAGTTGCTTAGTTTATAATCTATGAGCTACTTTTAAGTCCGTTAGATCTGTCCCGCAGTCTTTGTACAGAATAGATCTGAATAGTCGTCATAACCGAAAGTCGTTGTCTCTGCCCATTGTTTGGCTCATATACTCCAGTGATATAATTGCTTTCGCTCAAGACGCTCGGAACAGTGAACTCAAACCGGCCATCTGCCGGACTGGAGTCGTGTCCTGCGACGCTTGGTTACAAAACACTGAGAGACTAAATATAGCCTGACTCATTTGGCCCCATATGACATGGAAACGCAGCGGTCATTAGGGGGTAATTACTTGTTGTTCGTCAGCGGGAAGCTATCTTGACTCGACATCAGAAGAGATCTCGAAAGCTGACGAGAATCGAGATGGTGACGGTGGCAGGTGGCGTGAAGATTCTGAACTAGGTAATGAAACCGAGACATCAGAGTGACGCAAGTTGACAAACCACATGGTGTCAACATCAGAAAGGAATCATCCCCACCACCATGGCAACTGAAATCACACGGAATAGGGAAGGAACTGAGATGTGAAGAGCTTTTCCAATAACTTGCCGCCAGAAGATCGTCAAATGTGGGCGACGGATGGCTGTGTTCCTCATCAATGACGTATTAATACAGGACCACTATGGTACCTGATCCTAAGAATGACTATTGTAAACTGTTCAAAATTTAAGGAAATTTTGAAGAAACGATTCTTTTGTACATCCTGAAGTGATTCCAATGAACAATACGGATAATCGTTGGATGCTGGTTTTCTCATATGCATGTAGGCGAATAAAACGTCATGTTATATGCCATGAAAACCATACCACACATTCTTTGAAAACAGAGTAGTAAATTATTCACAGAATGACATAAAGGCAGAGAAAGTAGTATCAATAACGCGTCATATTTCCACTGATTTGTTGTGTTGTCTGGGTGCAACCAATCCACAAAGCAGATGGATCAGCTATAGTTAAATATTTCAATAATGATAAATAACTTGAAAACCAAAATGTTGCAGTATGAAGGATGAACGTTTTCTGAGACTTGTGGCACTTGTACGAGTATGCAATAATGTCAGTTTAACCTAACGTGATGAGACTGTAAATAAGTGCTTGTTGGGTATCACTGTGGAAAGCAAAGATATTATTCTAGGCCCGTTTTTAAAACGCTTGTTATGCATATCACACTCGTTGAACATAGATTTTGAGCATGCACCATCTTATGACATTCGTACCATCACATCATGGAAAACGGTCAACTTGGCCATCGCATGAATTCAGACAAACGATCCCAGTAACCATAACGAAACCTTGTGCCTCCTAGACAGTCCGTGCGAATTCCCATTGGTGGTATTGATGTATGCTTCCCTGGAAGTAAACACATTCCAAACCAAGGAGTCCATGATTATCCTCATTGGCTTTGATTCTGACCATCAGTTTCATAGGTTTATCAACTATACGCTTAACAGGCTGTAGCTAGGTGCCTAGAAATCAGGTTCAGGCTAACCCCAAAGGTTCAAATACTGTTAGGAAATATAAGTTTACTCTGTCTTGTGAAGACATTGGTACACAGGACGCTTCATATTACAGGTGACGATCAGTAAGAGAAACAAATCTTTCGACAACAAAGCCTGAGAAGGAATTGATTGTTTCGAAGCCTCCATAAGGCATTTCGGCTTCGTCATAGTGCATCACCTGTTCAGTGGTTTGAGTTCACCTCCCTGGAGATTAGCAAGCTAAACAAATAAAGGCCTATAATGTAGACATGCGTTATCTATTCTGGGTAATTTATGGCCTGAAAAGAAGATATTCAGTATGCTTTGTTTTTCTAATTCTTTCAACAATTTCAGTCTTTAGTATAGCGTACTTTTAGATGGGTCCTAATAAGATCATTCACAAAGCGTATTGCCTCGAGGAGTTTGGCTGGCAGTGTAGAACTTTAGCCGGCCTTCTATAAAACAATGATCTTTTAGTCCAAGACGTTATCCTCAGTCTAATATGTGTATGCCGTGCATGCCAGACTGACCACAGTGGCGTCGCATTACACTGCGTCACTTTTCTTCGCTTCACAAAAACGTACTGACAAGCTCACTTAGATTACCGCAACGTGAATGCTCAGCTCAGCGAGCGGCACCTACACAACCCGGGCTGAAAGTATTCTGTTCGAAATAGCCTGACGACTCACGTACCATGCACCCTAGAAAAAACATTTCACAATTCATCAAATGGATCAGGTGGACGACAGGTGGCCATTGTAATAGATCAGTTCAAGGATGAAACGGTCAGAAAGTAATGAAACTGTCATATAAACAGTTAGGGGGTTTGAATGTTTAGTGTCTTCCCAAACAAAATCATACACAACCGTAACATCCAATCCACGAGTTTATTCAGTGACATTGTAAACTCACCATGTCTTGAAGGGCTTGCAAAAAATTGAGTGTCATACCAACAACTAAAGCCTCCTTTGGTTGCCTTGCCTTCCTAATGAGTGCAATTCACAGCGGCGTCAAGCCTTGGACAGAAGTTCATCGTGGCATCCCATAAAGGTAGCAGGTGTGTTAACATGAAAGTGTTCGGATACTTGGACTTTTGCTCAGTTTGTTCCCCTAACAACAGTAGCCAGTGTTGATTTGTAGTTTCAACTAGCATCCAATTTTTTTGTCTTTGGATAACTTGTCAATTACTACTAATTTCCCTCTTTTCCACAGTTGTTTTAATTGCTTTCATGGCTGCTCATGAGTATGAGCATATTGAATGCGTGTCTTGCCGAAAATATGATGCACATTCCCGTCTATCGCCTGTCCGAAATTGTCCCAACACCGACTGGGCGTTTTGACACCCTCATTTGCCTCAGTAACAAGCCAGGCCCTGAGAATGTCAAAAGTGCACCCAACAGACTACGCTGACTAGGCTGTCGGGCCTGTGCTCGCGAAACGATGTGTACACAGTACAGTTGTGATAAATCCAGTCCCCAGCTTGTCTGTAAACAAACACTGACTCGTGTTGACATGCTTTCCACTGAATACCCACCACAGAGCTTAATCATGGGAGAACAATGTCGACAATTGACTGAATAGGCGTATCACCGGCCTAGTGACAAACATCGACCACAGCTGGGGCTAGTGATTAACTTGACTTCGATTTTTGGAACAACTTAATCACAAATTTTGATCGTCTCGTATTATTCTCCATCAAGCACTTCCTCGCCCCCTGAATCCTGCTCCTTTGATCATTAAGGCTTAGTTTCCTGTTTTGCACAATGAAGCCGACCGTCTTGACTAACGTGGAAGAAGACTGTTTTTTACACTGCTAATACGTTTGTTTTCTTCCTCAAACTGAATGACTAATGATTTGTACCAGCTAAATAGTCAGTAAACCACCTGGGTTTGCTTGGGCGGTTGTTGAGAGACTTACCGTTGTTCATTTCAGCTGCAACACACCCGGTGACATTGGAATATACAAAGAGCAAACCAACGTAGGTTTCACGTGTTAATAACATGACATTTTTCCAGAAGCGGTGTGCTATCATGCAAGCAGTCCAACTGTCATCCGGATACCCACGTCCCATACAAGGATTTCCAATCTTCGTGTGTCGAAATGCAGTCATCGGGGTTCCATTTCTATTATCGTTGTTGGAACGAGGAGACTTTTAGAAAAAGTAAGCATAGGTTCACAAAATACTTAACAATTTCAGGATAGAAAACAGTCTATCTAGATTATTGTCCCGGAAATCCAGTCAGTTACAATGATTCTTTCGAATCCTAACACAGGGAAATCATAATCAGTGCCGAAAAGCCATGTTTGGAAATCAAAGCTACCAGCATTTTTATATCCATCATGCGGGAAGTTTATTACGCCTCATTTAACTTTTACCCTTGGTTAGTTTAATTTTAGTTTTGTACAACCACGATTACTCAGGCGAAAAGACTCATAACTTTTCATGCCATCATTTTTTCAGGAGCATTATTTCTGTTCGGAAATTTTCAGTTATAAGCACGCAGCTTTGGACCCAGTCGAGGAATGATAGCGTTAGATAGGTGACGAGCGAGAGGTAAACATTTCATTGGAATCTTGGTAACATGCAATCCCTTCCAAAACCAACCAAGGAGACCGATCCCAACGAAGCATTTCAGAAGATTTCCTGAAGTCCTCATATACAGTACTTCTTGCATACTAATTTTGTGTTATTGGTCTATCCACTGTTTGTGTTATTTTCGAGCAAATTAGGTTAGGCAGTGGGATCTGAAGTAATGAAAAGGGGCATGCAAATTATGAATATTATCCGAAGAGCCTTGAGTCTGAATTAACACCAGGATTCTGGAATTGTACAAGGTATTTAGCACAAGACAACTAACTGCAAAATATTCATCATAGGGCGCACGATGTTCGCATTCCTCGCAATTTCTTCAGTTGCAAACACAGAAAGACTTGACACAAAAACTCATAAAAAAAGTTGCTGGAAGTTCTTGAAGGTTCACTAGTGGTTGCATCCTCCTCGGAGGTCCTTCGAGTGATCCTGCGCTTTCGTCAGTAATGTAAACATTGTTGTAAAACACTCAGATATCTCCAGTATCGTTCTAGCTGCAACATGAGACGGATTTTGTATGGTGCTTTCTGGAAGACTGTTATAAACTAGAGATGCGGCTGTGTGCAGTTGATCCCCCATTAGGCACTGAACGCGCAGATCTACTTAGTTACAACTTATTGTTTGAGTAGAAAGTAAAGTTTGTGAAAATTTGTGGACTAATTCTAGGTGACGAGCTCCAAACAGAGCCCCGGTAGTGTGCTATCTAGGGTTTTCATCGATGAATACCTATTGGATCCATGTGCATAGAGATACTCCTTTGTCCAAAATAAGCATTGACAACCAATGTGTTGTCTGAGATGAAGAGTAGGTGTTTTAGAATATGGAATTCAAATGGATACTATTTTGAATGCATCGAAAGTGTCTGCCCAGAAGAGATACTATCGAGAGACACAGCTCCATGAGGACTGACATGAATATTTATATCGCTTTGAAAACGATTCTCATTCTAACCATTTGAATGTCACCTTTGCTACCGCGCAACGGTGAATATAAGGTGCACTGTGCGAAAAGCCTCTCCGGTTAGCAGACAAAGGCGTACAAATGACTAGAATCACGTATTTCCATAAGCAGACAAAGTCTAGTGGAGGTGCAGGTATGGTTGTACATTCTGGAACATTTTAGGCATGCTGAACATGCTTCACTCTGGCATCTTACCCCAGGATTTCAACTGAATCGTGGCCCGTGACATACAGTCATGTCGCCTTTAGAGTTTCATTTTGGGACATGGACTGTTCGCCTCACTGATCGAAGGAAAACAAGGCATCTGACCCTGAAACATACTGACCTTGAATAGATCAGCAACGCTACGTCTCCAGGAAATCTCATAACAAATGCTGCCCTGCTAAAGCTTCAGTTTTACAAGTGAGACAGCCACAACTAGAAAATACTTATGAACATCAGAAGTCAAATGTGGCCTCGAACGTAGCTGTTATGCACAGCAGCCGTAATTCATCACTCTCCAGTAAAATCCACTCATTTTCGGGTTTGACTATTGATGTCCTCCAGTACAACCGTGAAGCCCCCATTCTGTACTCATACATTTAATCAGATGCTAACGGCAACGGTCTTCTCATGGAACACATCATCTGCGCCTCCTTGGAGTTTTAAATTTGAAGTTTAACGTAACATATTTGAGGCTTAACATCGCAAGCAAACACTCTTCCTTGTTCTTGCTAACTCACAATAAATCATCCCATTCAGGACTGTTTTGGTCCCAGAATCCCGTGAGAAAATCTCTTAAAGTGTACACACATATGTGGATTAGCTGACTAGGTACTACTACTGTTCTTTCGTACTGCCTATTTATGGTAAATCGTTTGTTGCCCTAAAAATCCAGCTTTCTAGGTTTGAAAGTGGTACTGAACTGGACAACGTATGTACGACAGATCCAGTCATGAAACCGAGAAGGATACTTCGTACGAAGATCGTTCATGTGGAGGGTCGAAACGTTTAAATTGTCTGACTCTGTCACGAAGAAACAAATTCCGCTGGCCAGGCTGAGTATGCGCTCAATCACGGTTAACTTCGAACGGGCCCTACACTGACTACCATCCCTTTTTAACCCGTATTCTCAACACAACCTGTCATGGCGTAACCACGTTACCAATGAACAAGTCTGGGCTCGACCCAGTGAACTCACGTTGCAGCTGCCTACCGATGCAAGAGAATGGTCATTTACGGATACATGAGTTGACTTTAATTAGGCCTTTTTTTCCGCACGCTTGCTATTTCGTTTGCACTCCGGATTGCGTAGGCACACAGAGACAATAATTTTCGTGCAATAAATATCCCATGACTATGAAGAGCAGGTCATTCAAATATCTGGAGGAAGTAGTAAGCACTATACCTTAGGGCTACCAGCGGAAATAACCTGGCCATGCTCCAAGTACCGTTTCTTTACTTCTTCAAGTGACAACAGCCTGCACTCTATTTTTCTCCAGTGATAAAACACGCATGCAACTAGCAACTTTCTTCTCCTAGGCGACAAGTTATTATATGTGCAATGCTTCTCCGGGTACTAACATATTCGCCTTCATTTCAAAGTGGAATCACTGTAGTTGGCTTAGCATGTTTGGATTGATACCGCTGCGGCTGATGACAATAATAATAGTAGTGGTAATGTCAATAAGGGTTAGAAGGAAAAAAGAGACCTTACTTGAAATACCTATTGTCCCAAGTTCACTGGTGTCTACCCGAAGTTCAGATTTGTAGGCGTAAACGAGGCTTCTTTTAACCCATATTTTAGTGGTCAACTGTAGGCTGAGAAACAGTCCCAGAGCCTGATGCACCCCCAAAGGAACCGGCATAACTCGTTTTGTGTGTCATCAACCCTTGAGTCTGTCACTGCACTACGCACTTCCGGCATAACACAGAACATTTGTATCCAGTTCTCAGGGCAATGCCACCGTTCACCGTGTGCCTTGAATCAGCCTGCACTCATTCACCACCTGGAAATCCTTCAGCCAGGTGTCCCTGACGGTCTAACAAGAACCAGTAAAATTTATGAAACACTTCATTCACGCGTTTGTGTAAAATTTCCTGTACTGAAAACAAACAATTTAGACCCAGCAACTGCATTTCGGTCAACTCAACAGATGCTAAAACTGAACGACGCTGTATGTACAGTGATCAGCTGGTCACTCGTAGACTGTTGGTGATTGTTGTGCGATGGTTTTGCACTCCACCCCCCAAAAAACAGAACAGTTCAAAACTTGCTTTCATGTACTGGCAAACGTTGCACATAATTTTACTGGTAATTATCTTCAAAATGCTGTAGCACTCACTCCTGTTTCAGGTAAAGCACCTGTTTAGGAATTTAGCTCCAGGAATGACCACGATTTTAGTTCAGTATTGTCATTAAACACTTATCAAACTATACACAGCTTGTGTACTTTATTTCGCTTTGCTTGAAAAATTGGATGCTAGCTGCTATCATCTACACCAACTTGTAACTGCATGGCCGTATCCAAAGACTACGGTGTCCGCAAACGACAAATGCAAAGAAGCATAGCCCAGCTATTAGTAAACCGTTTGAATGATCTTGGTCAAGGTCCATTGTTGCTGTTAGTCATGTTTGTGGAGCGCCTGAACAGAGATGAAATTCATCGGGCCAAACTCTGCACACAATGAGGTTCAGCTGACTGTTCCGGAATTTCCACTCGAGATCTGTGATGTGAAGTTGAGAAGCATTGTACAGCTGCTTCAGCCTTATCGGGAATTATCAGTAGTGCACACCTCCCAGTGGGTTTCGAACCCGCGTCCTCCCGGCTATTCATAAACGTTCGACAACGAGCGAAAGCCTAGAACTGTGGTTAACTAAAACAGAGTCGCCCGCTTTTGTTTTTTCCTTCCTTACATTGGTACGGGTTGATTAAACAAGTGGTAAAAATCTACACTTGGATATCAGCGCCTGCATAAATGTGATTGAAGCTATCGCACCTACACAGTTTCATCCCGAGAACTAAATGCGTGGTTTTGTTTCTGACTGTGTGCTACTGGGAACATAAAATAGACATAGTTTGTCTGAGTTTGGAAGGTTTTTTGTTATGGCGTCTTCAATGCCGTCGGTCCAGTGGATGCTCAATTATCTATCGAAGTATTCGAGATATTCGTGGCGAAAACACTCTTTGATGAATTGCAATCGGTTTCGTACTTGTTGGGGTCATCAGACCACAAACGTATATCCTGCTTGAACATCACATTGCTCACAACTGGTAATATACATTCTTAATCGGGATGGTTAGCCGGGATTCCGTTGTTTCTTGTTACTAACAGCGTAAATTGCAAACGAGTATACTTTGCGGATAAGTACGATTTGGTTACAGTTAATGAAGACTCAAGAACTTCGCTTCTCTAAAGAACTCCAAGAAAAGCGAAGACGATTTTATGTTGTCGAAGAGTTTTCAGAAACATTGAGTAAGTTGTTCTATCGGGATTTCTCTTCTCTTTGGATGATAACTTTTTCACACCAAAACAAATGTTTCATCAGACCAAGGATGTTGAAGACTGAGGCAGATGTGGACCGGTCGAGCTCAGCCCCACAGTTTACTGGCTATGGGGAATAAAACCACACACCTTCGGAAAGAGGAAGCTATACAGAATGAATGAAATGAATACGAAAATCCCGAATCCCCAAATCTCCACATCTGGCGCACTGCAGCAGGATTTGGCGGAGCTATGAACTGGAGCACAGCCACTTCACAGCCATCACTGGATGACTCGTACAATTCAGCTCTGATTATTCTTCCTGATATAAATTGCTATGCAGTGAAACAAACGAATTGTCCATCGATGCAACAAGTTTATGGAAAGAACAACTGCAAACCATTCAGCTGAACCTCCTACCTAAGAAAGCGTATAGATGTTCGCACGGTCTTTTAAAACCATCAGTCTTTCAGAAGCCACAATATTAAATTTTCGTCGAAAATGATAAAAGTATAATGTACTCTGGGTATAGTATATTCAAGTTTTTCTTTTTGATTGCTTAATGATGCAATAGATTGACTAATTGTATTTCTGATCTTTGTCTCGCCAAATGGTCTTGGGCCAAATGTCCTCTGTAATTATATCCACAAAAGCTACGAAAAGAAAACGTCGTGAACATAAGCATATGTTGACTTTCTGAATGAGTTCCATCATGTAAGCCATAAAATAAGGGGAGTGAAGATGGATGTATTATCATGTTGGGAACAAAAAAGACCTTTGAAGACTTCACTGGTTCAAATATGAATTATGTGACATAGTACAAATTACAGCTGTGGTGAATGGCATAATCGAAGTGGATTTTCTGGGTAACACTGATTTGGTCAGCTGTGGACTCTGGTGGCCTCGACAGTCAACTAGGTATGTTGTCGGAATAAGACCCTACTGACAGCCTAATCGTCATGCCGTTTGTCTAACTGCACAATCTCGTGGACGTCTGCGGTGGCGTTTGTCAAAACACCTCCAGGGAATCAAAGCCACTGACAATCACTCAGCATAACCCGAGGACTAAATTCTTAATATTCCTATTAAATACTGGATGGCATTATATAACCAATAGAGCAACTTTCCCTGGCATGACTATTTTCTGAATGTTCTTTTCCTACTTCAGTTATAAAACTACGCTTTTCTTGAACAGAGTTAAGTTTTCAAAAATTGTTTGTTCGGTCAAAATATGCATGGAGCCGGACTTTGCACAGCCTTCCATCTTTCACGAAAAATGTAAGCTAGTCGGAAAGAACATGAAATCCCATAAAAAATCGACCTAAATTCGTCAATAATCACTACTAAAAGAAAAATGACCAGGTGACAGTCTCCTGTGTTCTTTTCCTGGATAGACGTGACTAAATGCTGAAGTAAGATGGGGCACCGAATGAATTTACTCGAAGGCTGGCCAACATGCTTCCCTTGAAAGTTGATCTCCACTTGACCCGCACCGACCGTAAAGGATCAGCCTTATCAGCTAATTTAATGAGTGGTGTGCAGTTTTATGTTCACCGGGTGAAAGTAGATTCGCAGTTTTGACGTCTCTTGAAGTAGGGGTAGACGTGGGTGTTCCGAGTCAGCGCACGTGTAACCTGCATCAATCTTCATGCTTTTAGCACGAATCAGCGCGTCATTGTCACGTTTGCAATCTCTCTCCACATGAAAGCACGCACTGAGAGGATGATGCTGTGGGTGAGCTCCGCCTGCAACCTCATCTTCAAAGATAACATGATTTGGTGTAGCGCGAAGGAGTTTGCGAAAGGTGCTTGCTCAAAGAAGAGGGCTGAGCTGAACTGTGCGTTTGAAACATTGCATCCAAATGTGCTTTATAAATGCGGTGACACAATATTGCCACTTATTCGCCAGAGCACCACCGCAAACGTTTAGGAAGCACAAGCAAAGCAGCGGATTCCCATGGAAACTGATAATAAGCGGTTGCGAAATTTTGACACTGTGCACACAGTGAGACCACAGTTGACTTATCATTGGGAGCTGAAACCCGTATAGTTCATCCTTTGAAATAGTGATGCGTTAAGATGTACAACTCCCGTCGTTTATGGAAGCCATGAGTGTCCAAATCATCCACGAATTGTCGCCTCTTCGTTCCTTTTATTCTATTTCCAAGCAGGGAAGTTTGCGTAAAAACTTTCTTGTTGGTGAGATGGAGAGTCACTTGCCTGTTCGGAAATTCGGCGAGAAGAGCTTTACGAGATGAAACAAAATGCTTCTGGCTGAAATCCACCATGAAGACTGCAGCCTCCTAAAAAGGCAAACTAGCGGATGATTCTTGGTTTGACATCAGTTTAGTAAGGTTGAATGAGAAACAACTGGGATAAAACTTCATCTCAAATCTCAGTTATTTCTTCATTAAATCAAATCTAAATCTTATAATTCAGCTTTCGCCTTTATTTGTTCTCTAGATCCGAACCAAAATTCCACGAGTACCACCTGTTTATCGTCTGTTATTCAAAAGTCTTCTGATAAGTATTCAGAACGCGATTCTTGTATTAATATGTGATATGTGCCTACTTCCTCTTTGACTATGATGTGCTCAGTCCATATTTAAAATTATGGTCCTGTGATGATGCTGACATCTGTTCGTCCGTGGTTTTGCTTTAAGAAAACTGGGCGGTTTTTTTCTCGGAGAAATGTGTTCATATGCAAATTAAGTTGGTGATATTGAAGAATATTTTACTGACGAAAGGCCCCCCCTAACATATTTGTTGCAAACCCTTCTTTGACAGTCATCAGATAGGCGTTAACCTCGTGTTAATTAATGTACTTCACCAGTTGCTTAATATTTGGTAATCAACTACTGCGTAGGGTTACCGGAAATTCGGGTATAGTGTCTACCTGACGAGACCTAAGAAGGACGAACGCGGTCGAGATCCGGCAAAGGTTTTCGGTAACCGTATAGTCCAAGTTTATTCGATTATCCGTCTAATTCAGATATTTTTGCCAATGCTTCCTAGAAGTGTTCGTGAAATTTTCACGCTAATATGTCCTCTATTCGTGCTGAAAGTCATCAGCGTTATTCGACTTTTAGATGCGAAACTCAGACAGTAATCCGTTTTTCAGCAGGTGGTGTAGTTTACCCAGAAGTAAACCAGAATTGTTCGTTTGGGTTGATTTGATGTTGGATCTGAAAATTGAGAAAGTCCGCAAGAAGTTTCCAAGTTTCCGAGGACTTCATCGAAAGAAATTGTTTGTTTAAACCATACTTTCGGATCTGCTGTATCATTTTGCCTTTGTCTAGGAACTACAAGGTTTAGTAAAGGAATTAGCTTTTACAAAGGTCTCACTGGGACTACAACGAATACGCCTAAGTTATTTTGTCATGAGGCAAAATGAGCTAGAAATTTCATAACGTTTTACTGATACTGACTAGGATTCTTGGATGCTCATTAAGACAGAAATAAATTACGTTTTAAAACAGATTAGTCTGAAAGGTTCGTTCGCATTGAAAAGGAATAATGAGCGGGGCTTTTGTTCACTACAAGAAACTGTTTTTGACAATCCAAGAGGATCAAATAAAATGCCCGGGTCCTTGTGTAGACTCGTGGAGTTTACGTACAGTCCATTTGAAACTCTTGGAACTTTAATCACCCACATCTACCCAAAGTGCTTTTGTTGAGTGTTCGCTAGTGTCATGATGGTGATTGTTTGATACAAGCAGTTATGACAGCTTGTTTGTCCCAAACATATTTTAGCATGGCTGGTGGACCTATTTACGTGTTTATTCTCAATAAATTGGTGAGACCCCTACTACGAACGAGCACGTCAGATCTGTTTTAAAATTTGATTAGTTCTACTCAAGACTATCTGGCATGAGCATAATGAAGGGTGGGATAAACTGGATCTAATCATAGACAGTAAGGTTCTTAGGTTTGAGTAACTAACATACAAAGATGGATTCACCTGAGCACATAAGTTAGTCTCTTTTCCTCCTTCTTAACCTATAATTGTGACATCCAAGTTAGCTTGAGCGATATACGGGCAATCTTAGTACTATAAAACGTGCGACAAAAATGCAAACATAAAAGTCCAGGAGACATGTTTTAAACATGGAACTGATGCTATCTAACACTGAAACACGTAATTTAAAATCATCAGAATCTTTAAGCTTTTAACGTGATCGATTTTTCCGAAATACTAAAAAATAATATAATTCGGAAGGGTTGGTCACGCAGTGTATGATGTGTACATTTTGACCAGATTAAACAGTGCGTAAAATAAATGTAAGTAGGTTATGTTTATCGTCATTCGTTACCAACCGACATTCACCAGCTCTCAAATCTGTTCGTGCATACACTTGGCCTAAATAAATAAAACAGTAGATTGATTTTCTCCCACAAAATTCGAGGCGTAGAGAGTGTTACCAGCCTCTCGAAGCTTAGCGCTTATAATTTCACGCGTTCGTCACTTATTTCACTTTGTTTATCTCTGCTTCGTGCTTTTTCAGAACCCATTGCAATGTATACTGAAAGGTTGGGATTGGTTCCAATTTTTTGCATGTTTGCTTGCTCTCAAAAAAACCAGTGGAGAACTGGCTCTCTAATCAGGTCTAAGAACCCGAAACCAAATGCGGAAAAGTTTTTACGAGAAATATGATGACATCTAACTTTGCGATAGACGTTCCGGCTCAATTCCACCAAAACAGCCGGATGACCTGAATTTAGTCCACTCGTAACGGATTGGTGAACATTCAAATGCGAGGCTGGGACCTGAGATTAACTGACTTGCTCTGATTTCTGGAAATCTAGAAAAACAGTAATGCTGACCCGGAGATTGAATTCTCATGTTACCGGTGCATTAAATGGACTTTTTTCACCTATCTTCTTCACACACGGATTTCATGTAGTGTACACCAAATGCACCATCCTCAATTACCGGCAAATTTACTACTGTCAATGGTAAGTTGATCTGGAAGATGTTCTGTGAACTGGAAAGTTGTCGTAGCAACAAAGAATCGAAATCATCCGAAATCCCTTAAACTGTTTGCCTCACCATCAAAAGTAATCAGTCGGCTTTGCCATACATAGTCTGATTGCAGAATGCAGATTATATCACTGGCAATATATCGAAATATTGGTAGCTCAACTTTTAATTCTGTTGTATCCCACACAGTATCCATAATATCACCATATCCCCTAGAGTATGTTTAACGGATTGAGGATGACTAAACTTTTGTTAATTGCCTCTCCGAACGCACACTGTTTGATTCACCAGCGTTTTGAGCCGTAGTAAATGTCTACTAAAACATGAAGCAAACGCTGTGCGGCACATATCAAACCCCATATAACCCATATCAAATATAAAAGCAGAGATTCACTTGAGTATTCGGCAAATAAAGTGTTTTCTTCATAATTATTGTTAAACTCAACGAGGTCTTTCTTTCCTCAGACCAGCACCTCTACCTCCATGGAATCAGAGATTCAACCATCTGAACCATCTGAAACCAACCATCCGTAAACTGGAATGCCTGCACCATCATACCCACTGTATAAAGTAAGCTTATGGGTGCAGCAAGTCCGGGAACTAGTTTGTTATCCCAGTATTCTTAGCCCCAGCGGTCACCTCAGCCTACCCACAGTCACTTTCAGGAGTTTAGCTTCAAGCGGTGTCTCAGGTTCTACTGACGGTGCGAAAGCAGTGCGCGAATTCTAGAGGTAGATTTTCCAGAACGGAACTCAGAACACTGCTACTATTTTAACGTCTATTTCGGTGGCCATCGTAGCTCTACCGAACACTCAGCGACATTAAGTTATCTTCTAAACTATTGCCGAAAATTCCATTTTTTACACGAGTGAAAAGAATCATTGACCCTTTTTCATTACATGCTGCTTGTTTTTAGGTATTAAACAAGCCACCAGAAATAAAACTCTTTAGCGTACATTATAAGTATATCTCGAATTTGTGTACATTGTATAGAGGAAACCCTTTCAGACGGAAGTTCACCATCCTGGAGCTTTTACAAAGACTTTCACCGTAAAATCCCTCCTACAACAGCCTCCACTGTCAGAGGAGATCAGAAACTTCTGTTTCCTAATACTCTACTTTAGAACAAACCATGTGCAGTTGATACATAGTCTTCCTCATCTTACCAACTGCGTGATGAAGAAAACCGTTTCAACTATGTACCAGAGAGCTGAAGTTCCCCCCACGTGAACCTATTTATCATTCTAGGGTGGGCCTCTTTTCTGAATGACACCGCATTTTTTACTAGCTTAGATATTAAAAAAACAAGTGTGTGATTTCGCTTCCTGGAAATACAACCAAGTAAACAAGGTAGAACCATGACTAACATCAAGCACAATAACCAATTTGCGTCGATGCGTCGAATTCCTTGCAGATTAATCGTCTTAAATACTTGAATGTGCACTGCTTTCCGACTGCGGACATTTTATCACAATCATCAGGTTTTACGGAAACGCGAATTAACTCGGCAAATTTCCAAGGTTGTCCTAGTTTACTTGTGCCAGTTTTTGGCGTCTTTAACTTGAACTGTCCACAGGCTTGTAAACATACCTGTTTCTATGTCCTTTTCAGTTTGGTTCTTTCACGCCAAAATCTTCGAAGAGTATTCCTTCGAGCTTCGTTACAAATAGTAATGTGATGGATGACAAATAACTCGGTTGCTCAGTGGCTGTTTACACCACCGTTTCAACTAGTCAAGACTAGAGTAGTACAGCCGCCCATATTTCATGCGTGCTTCTTCTGGATCGTTAACAAGTTTGCTTGTTCCTCTCATCTGCTGCCTCCATTTCGACTGGCTTCTAAAAGCACTACTCACTCTCCATTCTGTGTTCTTGAGGGTTATTTTTGAGCTGTTCCGCGTTTGTGCCCTAATAATTGTGCGAAAGTTGTTTTCACCTACAACATCATATCAGGGTGGAAGTTTCAAGTTTGTCCATATTAACCGATCATAACTATTTCTTGACTGTACGAGGGCACGGCGCAGTCGGACAGTAAGTGTCGTATGTGCAAAAATGCTTGATTCGTTGCGGACCAAACAAGGGAACGAAGCGAATACTTCTTCGAGGGACAGTTTATTCAGCTCAAAATTCAAAGTACAACGGAGCCCTTCAACAGGATTTACTGAAAACTAACTGAGAACTAAAATCTTGGGTAAGGTTATGCATTTATTTTGAGGACCCGGAGCTCTGGTTAGCTCAGGTGAACCGAATGACCATTTTTCGGGGAAACAGCAGATTTCTACCTGGTTGGCTATTTTGACTCGAAGGAAACTAGGTTGCATTTTCAATTCCATACATTTATATCATGCTTCAATTAGGAGGGTAGCTCAAACTTAAGCTGGACAGTTACCAATAAAACTCCTATCTTCCCCTAATTCACTGGATAATTCATGAAGACCGATACGTTAATACGAGTTCCAGGTTTCTTCAAAAAGTCAGGTTGGTCTGTCATGCAATTTTCCCTTCTAACACCGTATGTATTGAAGATTAGATCAGTTTACATGTCATATTGTTCTGACATGTTAATCACCAGTCATGAGGTTTTATCACAGCTCTAATCGAAGCAATGCCCATCACTCGCTAGAATTGAGCGGTAAACTGTTACATGCAGCCACAGAATGTCAATTTTGGATGGTGGTGTTATTGTTTACCTCAAACTGAACTGCACGGGCGTTCCGCTGAACACGAACCAAATGCAATGTTTGTCCATAGTCAACCCTACTGTTGAGCAGAATTCAGACGTTGTTCAACAAAGAAACGCTTCCTCAAACATGTATTGTCTCATCTGTGTAAACAAGTCGCTTCGTGAGCAGGTTGCGTCATTTTGTTGAGTTGAGCGCAAGTAGACATTGTTGACCGTTCTAGATAAGGGCTATTAACATCCGTTCATGCCGACTCGACATGGACGTCACAAAAGCAGCCTTAGAACAAGACCGGTATCTCCTATTCATCGAAGCATTTTCCTCGCTGAATAACTTTGAAGAACAAAAATTCGTTCGTTCGGTTTGCCATATGTTCATAATTCCTGGGGACTCTGCTGCTGATAAGCTGTTGATGGAAATAGCATCTGGTACGTTTTACCGGAACTGAGGTTTCGCTTCTGAGTACTGCTGCAGAAGTACAGAACAGTTAGTGTAAGGTGCTCTTCAAAGCGCGTACAGTCTGCTGTCCTTCCATTTTTGTCGTCGTTCGATAGCGCGTTTGTCCAATTATCATGTGTGGACCGAAACAGACCTCACCCAAATCCTGCTGTCTGGCCAAAGTATGGCCGGATACAGCAACAAGTGTCAAGCCTGGTGTACTTCCATAATCTAGCTACCAAGAGCTCAGGTGGCGGAATTCGTGCGAGATTGACCTCGAGGCACACAGGATGAGAGAATGTCTATGATGTCGTAACACTGAAGCGACTAATTAGCTCGCTTTTTGGCAGTACGAGTGAGGTCAGAGACTAGCATCTGCTCACCCATGCTTCCAAATAAAATTGCTACACTGAAATATGTTAGCGAATTATGTTGGCCCAATGGAGTGAATCTGAAGTGTGTGGACGGAACCGCTGACCACTTACTGACCCTCGTATGTGATATAACAAACTTATTGTTTCGGAGACAAAAGCACCGGGAAAAGCTTATGAGTGTTCTTAACCTCCTATGGTTATACAATACAAGATATATTCTTGACTGGTTTTCTAGTTGTCTAATTGTGGATATGCCTACATCAGCTTACTCGAGCTAGACTTCTGGGACATCGGTTTTTGGGGGGTCTGAAACCGCCTCAACTCCGCTGCTTGTCATATGACGAAAGGGAATATGAAACGCAGCCTCTCCCAACGGATGCCACAGCGTCTTTCCACGTTAATCCACACTGAGGCCCGTTTGGTGCCGTAATGCTGGTAGTTGCTGCTGACTGTCACCTGAGGGTTTATCTTCTTATTCCATTGTATCCCTAACTTGAACAAGCAGTCGCACTTTTACATAACTCTTACGAACTGCCATTTCCACCACTTAGTGTGCGGTCGACTGGTGGTCCGAATGTTGTCTCCAACGTTTTTCCAAACTATCGGCAGTCTCATTCATTAACGGTATTTAAACACGTATTTGGGGATATGTGAATCTTCCAAGGCCACAGTCTTACTTCTGAATTCACGTGCCTGATTTCGATCTGAAGGTATCCGATGTGCTGTTAGTCATCAGACTTTCATACAAGTTTTCTTTCCGAGCTGATCAGCAAATATTAATACACTTTGGGGGACGAAGATCACAAACACGAGATTAACTTGAGTCTCTCGTGAAAACCAAATTGATTTGCCAATGAGTGTATATCTCGAACTAATTAGAGATCTTTAATATCGTCAAAATGAGGTATGGGACTGTTTTGTGCAACGTAACCATGCGAAGATGAACGGATCCAGCTGACACTCGGTTACCTCTTGTTAACGGTTATTTTCCGTTGAGCTTATGGCTCCACTTGCGTACAACTGAGCACTAAAGTGGGAAACAAAATTGATGAAAAATCGAAAAAAGCTGAATTTGTGGTTGTTGGTTCATACTTGAACCTTCATCACTATCTAGGAAAACAAAGTACAATTTCTCGTTTTCAGTCAAGACCTGTGAACTCATTCATGCCCGGACGTTTATGATTTCATTAACCTGACTGACCCTAGTGTTTTGGATAGATGACTTCGAAAGTCCAGCTACGCCGCAGACACAGGAGCCCATTGAATGCACTTTGAGGGTTAGGTATGTTGTTGACAATAAAAACGGACAAATTCGCTTCAGAAAGACATGATATCAGTTTTATGACACTTCCAGTTCTGATCCCTTGCAAACGGAAAACAGTCAGTTGCCCGATAATCAACTGAAGTCAAATGCAAATAACCAATGTGTTTATTAAAGTTAAGGCTTTAAAAAAGCGGGCGGATCCGTTACCACGTAGCTAGTCTACTGCTCTGCCCTAGATATATTAGTGGTTGCCACAGCAACCATAGGCCTTCATTTCTAAGTACAAAAACCAGAGCTATGGTTCTCGTGGTTATCCGGTTAATCAGACTTCATTAACCTGACCCTAACAACCTTCTGCTGAGGGAAGGAACGACAGGCGATTGCTTTCTTATCCCTGTTGCTGAGACATCGCAGTCTCGATGACAGCTTTTCCCTCCACAGAGGGGACTCAGTGCACAGCTGTCAGCTGTGTGAGGGTCATATAGCGTGATCCTTTATGAATCCATCAGCCAACTGTCTGACGAAATTAACGACCTGTTATCTCTTGTGTCCTCCTGTGTGTATGAGGTTGCACGCATGGATACTCCAAGTGAGACTGGAGCAGAGGTCGAATTTACTCCTAGCTAACACATCCTTATACGTAGGTTAGAATGAGATTAAGAAACTTCAGTGTTTATTATCTGGCCACGTTTTACTCCCCCCCTTTTTTTCGGTAGCTACCGATCGCTAAGATACTAAACACTGATCCGCTGAAGTAGTTTGCATCTAGCTTATGCAGCAAGACACTGATTTTAGATTTGCATCAAGATGTTCAACAGCCGTCACTAACTTATGCGTCAACTCTGCTTTTTATACATGTGAGCTTCTCTACCAGCCGATTTTAGACATGAAAACTTTGACCCACATTTGAAGCCCATCTATGATGAAAAGCTTAGAAGCGCTGTACACATTTTTCATCCTTATGAGGAATCATCAGCAGTACGCATCTCACGAGTTTCGCAGTCATTAGTTTGAACACTTTCGTGAGATGCGCATTGCCGATGATTTCGAATAGAGGTGAATCGGTTTTGTAGTGTTTCTCGAATTTTCAAAATAGATGGGCTGTATACAGCACAAAATCTTCATTAAAAATACCAAAATCTGCTCACATTGCCTACTATTCTCAAGCAACGGCTTCTTTGTTAGTCATTTTGAATTACTCAAAAAAAAACATTTTGTTCATACCGAACTCTTCATGTGGGCAGAATCAGATGACTCCAGTAGTAAATGAAAAGGAAGTACTCATGATTCCCGGCACTGAAAAAGTTTTACTGGACTGGATTACTGAGCATTATATTTCCCCACCGGGTGTTTCGTTTCGTTGCGTCAGGAACCGGATGAATTTCTTACAAACGAACGTGACCCTTCCGAATCACAAAGGCATTGTCGACTCACTGCGGTCGTCTGTGCCTCTGCACTAAGGTATCACTCAAGTTCGCCTCGTCGAAACAATGTCATCGTTTTCCACCATCAGTTACCGTCTTATAGTCACGCACCCTGAAGCTTCTCTACCTGATTCTGGAACTTTCGTACTCAAAGGGTTTTCATAGCACCTACTCACAGGGTACTTTGACCATACTGCCTTTTTGGATTAGACCCCCAATGGCTGGGAGCATTTTATTCATACTGCATAAGTTGGGGTGAGCTCCTACTGCTGAACACTTATGTGCTTCTGATAGGAATACGGGAACAAAACTCAAATCTCTAGCTTGGATAGCGGTAAATCCATATAGTAGGTGAGCACTTCTACTTAAGCAGTTGTGTCTAAACCAGCGGACTGAGGGTAGCTTCTATTGGTTCCCGAATTAAGAAGGCTAAATCAGCCTATGAAAATCCTTGTCTTTATAAAACCATGTGATTTAAATTTGTCCCTTATGGATAGACTACACATAGTTTCGCCCAACGTAGAAGCACAGATACTTTCAAGGATGGAACACTGATGTCTTCGGAACCGGGCCCGAATTTACTTGAAATGTTAGATCCGCAATTTTGAGATGCATCAGGTGATTTCAGGAGGACACAGCTCAACCATTTTCTGTGAGATCGGTTAGATTGTATACTTTGGCGGCTACAGTCTTACTAGCTGTGTGTGTCGAGACGCGGTTTGCCGACTTTTAATGATTGTCGACGAAAGGTGGTGGCATGCATTGCAGCCATTGCATTGCGGCATTCAATTAGTAGACATCTAAGTTCTAATGGTGCTAGACAGTTAAGGCAGCGCAAGACCGGTAGATCGGTCGGAAAACTGTCCCCACTAATAATCACCTCATCATCCACTTTCTCCATGACTTAAACTGCTTCGTCCGGAACCAACAAAACTTCAGCCCATGCGGTGTAGTAACGAAGAAGAATTTGAATTTATGTTCAGGAGAGGGCTAGCATCTCTAGGGTCTTGTTCAAGTACTGGACTGTTGATTGCTCGAAGATTGCACTTACGCCAGATTTTAATCAGTTAGCCGGTTAGCAGGAAATCTGGCATTTGAAATTGATGTAACTACTAGATAAGTAATTTATACAGACTGGCTGATGATGTACATTCCTGCTATAGGCAATTATCACCTGCGCAGGGTTTTTATTTGTGATTTTACTTGTGGTTCCCGTTTATTATGAAATATATGAGGATGACTTTGAAGCTGGCAAAGCGTGCACACGTCATAGAGCATCGAATGAACGTTTTGTTCGGTGACCATTGANATGTAACTACTAGATAAGTAATTTATACAGACTGGCTGATGATGTACATTCCTGCTATAGTCAATTATCACCTGCGCAGGGTTTTTATTTGTGATCTTACTTGTGGTTCCCGTTTATTATGAAATATATGAGGATGACTTTGAAGCTGGCAAAGCGTGCACACGTCATAGAGCATCGAATAAACGTTTTGTTCGGTGACCATTGAATAAAACCATATGAAGACAGAATAACTCTACTTGTTGACGCTTTAGTTTTTCGTGTGCTAATCAGCCGATTTCATAGTCCCACCCTTGATTTTACGGAGGAATCGGCCATAAGAAAACATGACTACAGCATACTGGTGGAAACACTGGATTTTCATGCAAAATTATCGTGAACAAGGCAGTGTTACTACCTAACATGTGACAGCAAACATTTTCTGTTGTTCCGTACACGGTTATCACGAGAGAAGTCCTCACAAGTTGTGGTAGGTTTAAGCTTCTCCCTTGGTCCTGGTTGATATATTAGGGCTATTTTTGTCTTGTACAATGTTCACTAGTTTCCCGTGACAACACACTGCCCACCTCTTTTATCACTCAGTTTTAGCTCCATGACATGTTGCACACAGTCAGTCAATTAGTCCTACGTTAGAGGAGAAGACAGGCCTTAATCGCACGGATACTCGCGTTTCTATGTGGGACATATCACCAGCTTGGGAACTGTGGAGTGAATAACTTATTGAGCGGTACGGAGCTATTATCTTGTCAAACCACACCACAATGACAATACTTTGTGTTCCTTTGGTGTCCCAATACACACAAAGGTCACTAAACTGGTGAACAATGACAGTCCATTAAGCTATTCAAACCTAGGCTACAAGTTAAATCCTCAGCAAGTGACCGCTTTCAAACTGCACTCAGTAAACGGAAGGAAAGCAAAGCAGAAAGAGGGTAATAAACATTTTAGGTAAAACAAGTCTGAAAAATTTTTAAAGGGATGAAATTACAGCAGACGCAAAAGTGGACGAAAGTGTTTTTTATAAATGTATAGCTATGAAAAGCATCCTTACGGATAATCTCATGCCACATCAGCAGTCTCGACGAAGTGGGTAAGCGGAAATAGACCGTTCCTGGCGTTTCACTTCTTTCAAACATATTCGTTCTTCCCCCTCCTCACCCCGTTGTCGTTAGCTGCAGTATCTAAGATTGACTCGGTGGCGACCGCTGCGGTCAATTCGAAATGGCTAACCGAGCTTGGGAACAAGAGAAGCCCATGGAGGGAACTGACTTCCCGTGAGGGAAGCGAACATAAACTAAAGTATACTCAACACGTTTCACAGTACACGACTATTGAATATACTTTGACCTCATAGTAACTCCCCCATTCATTTACTTACTCCGTTCACGTATTTTGATCTCCAATCGTTTTGCTAACCTGCACCCGCCATTCACACTTCCCTCCCACCTGAAACTGCCATAGCATTTGTGTGTTTGTTTGTTTATGTAAATGTGTGCAGCTGACATACTCACTTACCCGTGTTCGTGTCCAGTTTGCTGAGCCTGCCATGACTTGCTCTGTCATGTCATGTTCTGCACCGCCACTCAGAGTTACGAGACTGCCCTCGGAAGAGACGACCGAAACCCACACCACAGAGCCGACATTCCGCCAGCCGTTGTTTGGTAAGTGGACCTTGACACTACACTGTGCCTGTCATTGACAGACTTGGACACGTTGACGCCACGCTCGTGGTCTAGTTTTGCTTACATTTGTGTACTTAGTACCTTAGGTATTCAAACCCAACCCTTCTTTTTGGTATTTGGGAACGTCAAACATACACGTGACTCAAAGTTTCGTATCGGAAAACCCAAAAACAGCGACGTCAAAATAATTTAACAGGAAAATTCTCTTTTGTGTAGCGAGCGCTTTAGGTTCTATAAATCACAGCATGCAGCTTCATAATTGCATATCAACAGATATTACTGACGCTGAATAGTGCGAGACCTTTCGAACTGGGTGGAACTACTCGTGATCTGATCTTACATATTCACTGTCGTAAAATTCCAAGGACTTGTAATGTACGTCTTTCCCTGGACTACAAGGCTCGGGAAAAACCGGGAAAGAGCTGATATGCGTGACACCGAATGGGAATAAGATAATGTATACACGTTTGAGACCACTCTTATACTTAATAAAACCTTCCTGGCTAAACCGCGCAAACAAGTCGGGGCAGCTCACAACGATGCTAAACCAGGACCACAACGTGTTTGTCGGCGTGACTATGCCACACTTAAACATGGAGTTATTTTAGCAGGTGTTATAAGTTGGAACTTTTACGGGAGGAAACAACCAACGAAAGACAGTTATATAAGTACGCTCAATTCAGGCAATGCTTTTTGCCTCCAGGTTAGCAGAATACCTGACCACTTATTGAATGAATGAATGCTGTCCAGTGAGTTGATTGGGAAAGAAAATTCCACATTAAAAACCATCAGCTACTGTTTCAAAACAATGTGGGTAGTCCTAGGCATACAGGGTGAACAGCTTTGAAATTTCATCGAATGGTCACATTGAAGCACACTTTTGACGTACTTTAAAACACTGCAATTTATTAAATATATGTGCTAGTCTTATGAAGCTGACATTTGCTTCAAATTTCAAGGCAGTGGGGATTGCTGAAGCAGCACAATGACAAATTTTCACGTTAGAATCACAAGCCATGGCAGCGAGGATCCGGCCATACACATGGGTCAAATTATGTACCAGATCAGGGTAAGAATGCCGCTTTCTCAGTTTTGTGTCGAGTCCAAAAGGGTGGTTTGCTGGAGAAGCACAGCTGTCAACAGATGCAAGTTGGAAATTGCCGAGATAAGGAAATATGATAACAGGAATAGTTATTATGACTGTTCATGTTTCCGCACTCACTCAAATTATGATCCCCGGATGTCAAAAGGGCATACCCAATCCTTGTTGTATACGTAACTCAACGTTTCTCGAAGCCTGGGAAGATGACTTTCACTATTTACTTTCTTATTTCTCGTTCTGAGGCAAACCACAGTTCCGTTAATTTAGGTCTATACATCGCATGTAAAATGAGTCATCAACTCCTGATAGGTCTCCTGACTGTATTTGGGATTGAAATATTTGTCTCAAATACAACACGACGAAACTGTCAGTATCCTTCATGGACACAACAAGGTCCACTGGCAGTCATATGGAAGACGTGAGCATGAGGTATTCTCAGATTTGAACAGTTATTTGGTTTAGAAGCACGAGCCTTATGATTGAGATCAACTTCATCCTTGGCTTCCAGTTTAGTCTCATCAAATTAATCTGAAGAAAATGGCTCTCCTTCAAAATTGGCTGAATGAGACATGCTTGCTGACCACAACGAGCACCTGTCGATTCCCAGCCTTAACCACCAAACCAGCTTGGTTACAGGCGACCTGGCGACAAACATGGCGATCGCATCTGGTCATCGGAAGAACTGACTTGTTTACACGCTAATGCGCTGAAACAAACAGAGAACATGACTTGCAAGGTCGGGCAGACAATGGACAGCTAGGCCAGATGGTGGTGCAATGGACCTGTTTAGTTTGCAAGTGAAAACAACTGGGTGTTCTAGAGTATTCAGCCATAAAAGGTGTGTAAAAGTGGATTCCGCAGATATCACTGAGTTCAGCTTTTGAGATCAATTACCAAGATTCTAAAGTGTTTGCCTATTCGATTCGATCATTAATTAATTAGGCCTGCCAATTTGCATTCATTCTTTTAGTTATAGGTAAGCTTTACCGATCACAGAGTTTATTTTATTCCGTACTCCCCTCACTTTAGGGGACTTAAAACGGGGTATCTTACGAGGTCGAGATGTATTAGGAAAGATCCCAAGGTGACGGCTGGTGCCAGAATCGATCCACGTGTTTACAGGCAGACGTATTGCCTTGAGAAATTACGATGACACCCGATGTGGCATACCGGTGCCAAAGGGAACCTGTTACCAATAACGAAATCGAACAATGGAACGAGTTAGGGCAGCAAAATTGAGAAACATGTGTGCTCGCAGTTTAGAGGTGTATGCCTTTTTAGGGAAAATGAAAATAGACGTGCACATCTACTTTGGCATTGCACCTGTTCAACATCAACCTCGCCATTTGAATAACACAACTTTCGAGAGGTGCCAGTTGTTAGTCTTATTAGTCCAGATAAATCCACTTAACCAGACAAAAACTGCCGAGACAAGTATAAACAAAACACTAGTACAGAAAACAAAATCAAATATCGTTAACAAATTCACTAAAACCCTTTCTTATTAGGAAATTTATGGTCAACTTCGGCACAGTTTATTCATCTTTTAGTGGAATAAGTAATGTCAATGATGACAAGAGGCGGTGTTCGTGAATCTGCTGATTTCTGCGTACAGGTTGTTTCTGAACGGACTGATTAATTGTTCGCCAAAAATAGTAAATATAACTGAAGCAAAGCACTACTCATAATATTGATGGAAATTATTCACCCACGGCCGGTTTCACTCTTCTTAGAGCTCACCAGGTAGGTGAATTTTCCGTCAAAAACAAACTGTTACGCAGATCAGTGTATAAGTCGCCCAGTTGGCAGGGTTTATGATGGGGTTATCCACAGCGGCTTTTAATGCTGTTTACAAAACGATTGAATTCTCGCCGCTGGATCTGAAGAACTAAAGCCTTGCAATGGGTCTGCTTTTAACCACACTTGAGCAAATCTTTCAAGGGATATTCGCTATCAGTTTACCCACCCCTTACAAACCTCAATAGTTTTAATGCAGAACTGCGCGATTTCGCATGGGCTTTCAGCTCAAATTTGCCTTAACCAAGTTGTTTTTATTAAAATTTCAGGCTTATTACAAACCATGAGCTCAGTGCGTAAACTCGCTCTGTACATCGACTGAGGATTGTAGGTAGGAGCAAGCACACTCCCATGTCCGCACGTTGTAGCTGGGCTTAACTAGCTGTTACCCGCTTCTATCAGTGTAAACTTTACCTGAAATAGGTAGAATTCGTGGAGACCCGCTTGTTCTACGCCACTAAATATATACACCCATATGTTTCGGAAACACTTGTTTACAACCCCATATCCGTGGAAATTTCCAGCCTGTTGAAAGAGAGGGGAATGACACAGACCTATCGGATTTCGTGCTGCCGCACACTGTTTTCTCCACATCTCTTAGTTCCAACCGTGGGACAGCTTCCCATTTAAAAAAAGAAACTTTCTTGACAGGTAATTAACTCGGAATTTAAAACTAATGACCCTACATATGTCATTTGTATTTTCTAGGTATTTTAATGGTGGTCACGGTGTTCCGGGAAGGGAGAATGGAAGCTTCACTCTGGTTCCTGGAGTCAGTATAAACACTGGTGAGTACACCTGTATTTGCAATACTCACAACCTTCTGACAGTTGAAGCTTGCCGCGGTTGTAGTCCGTCCGCTGCTCACAGCAAATGGCTCAAAATACAAATATGACCGGAAACGAAAAACCTGTATATAATTTTGTTATCTATGCAGTTCATTAGTGAATACTAGTTAGTTGCTGCATACATATGTCTTCCAAAACGCCATTTTTTGGTATTTTACGCATTCAACCAAAGACACGGATAACATTCGCTCTACCGACGTTCTCATCCTTATCACAATCCGGCACTCGCGGGCAGAGCCGGAATTTCAAAACGTACTCAAAAATGCAACTAACCATCAAGGGACTATTAATTACCAAAGTGGTCAACCCATAGTGCAACAAGATATCATCACTCTTGTTCAGGAGCTCAGCTATGTAGCACACGAGCTCAAATTGTCACCGCCCGTGAAAATGTCTACATACATTCGTACTACCATCGACTGCATTATTGTAAAGCCTCCAACACAAAAGTACACAAGGATATCTTACCCAGTAGGAATTGCCTGATGTATCAGAGCACCCGAACACTAAAAAAGGCTCTATGTGCGACGACATAGTTTGAAGAAGATACATCCAACATACAGCGATTTGCGTTTGCCCTAACTCCACATGCTATAGAGACCTAGACACCCCATTCAGGTGGCGTAAGTGTCATAGAAGTCCTGGGCGAGGTGAGCAATTTCCCTCCACCCTGCTTGAGGCAGCTAAATTTTGCTGAGCCTGACCTTAATCAATGTAGTGAAATTTCATCGAAAAATCATAAAAATTACGAAAATATCACTTGTGAATTTGAGTTGGTTTGGACGGGAATGTGACCGAAATGACCCTAAGGGTGAGCCACGTGAATCCACTTTACAAAAAAGGTCGAAATCGTGGCTAAGGAGGATGTCGTTTAAGGGGACGTGACGGAAAAGTAAGTAATGCTTGAGAATTCACGTGCAAATATATTTAGGGAAGCCACGTACAAGAAAGCGCATTTTATCTCACTTTAGCGCGAAAACTTTTACAAGAAAAAGAGGTTTGTGTACCTTGTTTGTGATTATCGTGTCCATTAGCCTCAAAGTAATTTTGGAGGACTCAATTATGGATGCCGATATCTTCGAGACAGCGATGACTAGCACATCCCACTAGGCAATAGCATTAAAATTAATAGAGTCTTTTTACAATATACAAAGTATCCGTTACTCTGGTATGGGTATGGACACTTGATTCAGATTAGGTTTAAATCTTTCGTGATTTTTCTACAAAACGAGCGTTTAACCAGCCTATGTATGGTCTTTGTAGAACTTAATTTGTGCATCGACTTGCTGACTCCTAGTTACACAGGTCCCAAGGAAGACCTTGTATAACTCCATTTTGTTGACAGTACGCTAATTTAATAAAGTTGATTCTTGTTCGTTCTTCATTAGGCTCATGAATCAGTCCAGTTTACTAAAAATTAGTCGCATCAAAACCATTCCAACGCCATTCTCTTCAACGATTTGAAGGGTAATAACATGGACACACAAATCCTTTCCCTGTGGCAGGTTTCGCTACAGCAATGTTTTATCCTCTGGAGATTGCACGCTGATAATGCGAAAAAGTAGCTTTAAATGAAGGCGGTCCGGCAGTAAACTAATTAGGTGAACGTTCAGATCAACCATTGTTAAACCTTACTGGCTTCGGAGAATTCAAGCAATCATCTTTCAGATCATCGTTGGGAGCGACTGTGTGCGAAATGGATGATAGAATTGGGTGGTGTTCGGGCTCTCTATCATGAGTACAAACACAGCGCGGTTCACCAAGCATTCAGTTCCATAGCATTGTATCGGTTTCCAACCACCAAACATTGAGCATGCTCGTTTCGGGGGTGAAAACACCGCGACCACCAACACCTGAAATTCATTCTCGTCACAAAATCGCTCGTTTGCCTGATAAGACTTGTGCTACTTATGAGTAACCAAAAAATCAGCAACCTCGATACAACTACTGGGACGATCACGAGGTAGAATTTCGAAGTCCGCGGCTGGCTATAGACTCTAAACACAATTACTGTGGCCAGTATTTCAGTGGTCATTGATCGACACACATAGTAGATGCAACCTAATGATGACCGATTTTCTGACAGGAATTTGTGAAAAAAGTCATTCACAGTGATAGCATATAGTGGTCATTGCTCAACCGCAGCCGAATCGAGAAGAAAATATTGCTCAAAACTGCACCCGGATTAATTATCACCGATGAAGAACACGTGAATACTGGGTGTTTACGCACTTCTGCGATTATAAATCACTTAGTGAAGCTAACGAATGATTTTCGCAGACAATCATAGATCCACAGGTACCCATCAAATTTTAAATTGAAGAATTCTCCAAACTATTGGTTATATCAAATCTCCATAATTTTGATGACCCTTGTGTGCATGTTATGGTAGCTAACTGTATGAATCATTCATGTCCATCAATATCTCTTTTCTGTCAAAGGAAAACAGATTATATTCTTTTGAGTAACGAATGGGCATGAGCACTTTTAGATATTACTAATTGAGTGGCCGTAGATAAGATGATATCGCCACTGTAAAGTGTGAAAATGACACAAGTAGAGGGAATTTTGCAGAGACATAACTATAATAAGCTTCCACTTCATTTTTATTTAACACCAATGATGCCGGAATACTTACCATCTCATGAGTTGGATCAATTTGAACCCCCGCTGAGTTTGACAATTAAAAATCGTTCAGCTGTAACACCCTTCGGTTCCTTCATTCTCCCATTAAAATATGTTTCATTTCGGACTGACAGACCAGTGGACTCTAATTTCGTCTTTACTCTGGTCAGTTTTTATAGTTTCTACGGGAAATTTTTTTCTAAAATTTGATCTCAGTCAGCTATTTAACTCCTTGTTATAGTACACCACTCCAAACTCATGGATGATTTAAAGGTAATCAGGGGGTTAAACTAAATGAATTGACTTATTTCCGAAAATACTCATGCGGGTGTAGCAGGAACTGTTGGGCATAAATTGTGGCAGGCAAACGACTTGTACTGACGACTTGTTCGGAACACACTATGCTAGAACCTGGCAGCATTGAGTTTGAATATTTGCGGACCGTTATTCTGTTTCTTTCGTTTAACTTGGACAGTTCAACGCTGGTACTCAGTATCTTTTTGCTTAAATTACCCAAGCGCTTTTGCAGGATTGAATGACTTCCTGAAATAGAGGCGAATAGGCATTAAAGTAGTAGATTAAAAGGCAATGTTGTAATACTTGAGCAATGTTTATTCAACGTGTACTGAATAAGAATAGAACCAACAGACTATAGTTTGACCATCATTACGGACAATGACAAAGTAGTTGCCCTACAGTCGTGAGAAAAGACAAGGACTCTGTAGATGTGTTCTAGCAAACGTTAGCATTAGGAACTAAAAGTGAAATACTGTAGTAGGACTAAGTCAATCGGGGTGAGTATCCCTCATAAGTAAATATGCAAATGCAGCTATTGTTGAGAGAAGCTCTCGCCAAGTAATTGCTCTATAAAAGGACAAGCCACTACTATCAGTAACGTGGAGTTCCCACTCACGAAAAGTCACGTGCATCTCCTGCCGTTTTGTTCTAGACCGTTATAATCAGACCTACCCAGCGATCAACTTGGAAGTACGTTGCTCTTATGATAGACGTTTGATTGGTTGATGTATCACGTGATAAAAATAATCACCAGTGATGTTGTCCTCAATGCTCTAAGATTTCAGTTTACACACAACTGCTTCGTGGACAAGCAGTTTACCGAAGCATTATATCCTATAATGCAGACGTTCTGGTAATGTATAGGCTCATGGAAAATTCGAGCGTATGCATTGTACATTAGAAAGGGTAACGAAACAAGAACCGAAGAGTAAGTAGAAGACAAACTTCAACCCAGTCGACATTAGGAATCCGTCAAGTCGCCATTTACACCAGTTTCAAAATATACATAATCCAAAAGTCATTGTGACTCAGATGAACGGCTCCATGTAGACGGCAACAGTACGGGAGACATGCAGAGAGCGTTTAGACTTTGGAAAGAGGATTGGGAGTATTGTTTCCTGTACTTACTTGATGTAAAGAAAAAACTACAGTACTTGGTGGACTACATGCAAATCGATTTCATTAACGTGTTGCCCATGTGACTGACCTCCCATCTGTCGATCCGGAGAATGTATCAACCGAAAGGTTTAAACAGTGGCCGCAGATAATGCGGCTGTGATTTTCATGACGTCGTGGTAGCAACACTTGCAATGCGTACCTCCCTAGAAAAAAGCTACAACGATACAATTCAACGCTACCAATTAGAGTGCTTCGTCATCCTCATAAGAGGAGTAAAATAGAGGTCCAACACTGTCACTGAATAATACCGGCGGAAACATGTCATACGTTACAAACTTATCGTTTGAGGACGACTAGTGAGCGCTCCTGAGTGCAATGTGAGGAGAGAGATGTACATGCTTGTTTGACAGCTGCACAAACTTGAATAGGACTTGATCTAATGTTGAACTTCGTAAGCATGGTACGTGATGCAGGTGGTAGCCACTTAGACAAAATGAATGGGCAACTTTGGTGTGCGTGTTGTCTGTCCGGTTTGCGAGCGGGACCGGATTTTGTCACCTGATTTGGGTGTTTGTCGAGCGTGAACTACTGTGTGACCCCTAAAAGCTCAACCGAAATGTTGCTCAAAATATTAACACAGCGTCCTATGGCACACTGTATTTCCTACTATCCTATCCGGCTATCCTCAGTCAACAGCGAAAATGTTTGGAGATACTGCTAGAAAGAGTACACATGCATGTATGTATTTAGGCTTTTCGTGGATTTAACTCTCGAGATAAATAACTTCAGCACACCCCTTGTACCAAAATGGGGGTTTGTTCAGGCAGTCGGGAAAAACTCCTAATTTGAAAAAGCTGCTATATTGTACTGAGTTTGGAAGGTCCTTAACTGCAGTATAAAGACCAAATATCGTATGGTTTTGAACTCCTCTATTCCACTAGTGATTAGTTCATCGTGTTATTCTTTAGCAAACTCTGTACATGGGTTCTAATGCCGGTGCGACAATAAGTGATACACTGTATTGCTTTTTCTTCCTTTTTTAGCTTAATTTGACCACAGAAATCTGACCTGCTGTCGAGCGATAAAAATGATATAGGGTTTCTGATAATTAACCACCACTTACAGCTAAGTTAAGTGAACAAATTTGTCAAGACCGTTTGGCCTTGAGAAAGACAGTAAGTGAAAACTCAGCAAGATCTGAAGCGAATAAGTAACAACTTATCATTTACAACCCAAAAATACCAAGTGACATGTGACAATCCTGATATTCTTGTGAACCGAGTATACATTAAACGAAAATAAATATACAACACATACTTTTTCAGATGCACACACGTTCCTTTTCTACCCCTTATCTGTAAATGGGCTTCGTTACACACGAATACCTTCAGATTAACCGGCACGTACTAGAGTGAAAAAGTACGCTAGTGTAATCAAGAGAGCGACTGGTGGTAGCGTCCGATGTAAGGACATTATGATTTACGCAGTTGACCACCGTATCGATTATAGGCCTGGTGATGTAACGCCAGCTGCTTTCCAATGCACGTCCAAAATTAGAATTTCACCATCATTGGAGGTGTGGGCCTAACAGGAGGGAGCAGTGTGAAGGTATGTCACTTGGACTAAGTGACACCCAAAAATTGGGACCCTAGCCCATATTGTGTTCCATGTTAGGTGCAAGGGCAGTCTTCATATATGATGCATGCTTCGGAATACATTCATTAACTATAAGTACAAATGCCGGCATTTCGTTTCGCCTGTCGTACGGTTGCTCAAATTCCGGATGCTGGTTCTAAATTGCTTGGGAATTCTAGTTGTCAATTGATGTAGGTTCCTTCCGGGTTTTCCAGATTGTTCAGCAACTTGTTGTTTGTACAAAGTGTCGTTTCCAAAATTCATCGAGTATGCATTGCTAGGTGCTGCAAGAGGAAAGCCAACCAGTGGATGAGTCAGAGCCTACAGTAGCGGTTATCATGGTGGCAGGAAAGGTTATTTTGAAAACACTGTATTCTGGTTTTCCCTTAAGACTGTTGGCTATCAAGCGCGTTTCAACCACTGTTGAAAAATTATATTCGTGTCGTTTTAAGAGATGGGATGCAGCCGCCCGACATTAGGATTTTTCTATTATATTTTGAAGACGTTCGCAGAGGCGTCGTGATTAGTTGGGTGATCTGGTCTCTCTAGAATGCAGATGCTGTGATACTGCTTTCCTTACCAGGCGGTCGCGTGAATTACTTTTTGTAGGTAAGCTATAGGGGATCCAGTGCATTCATAGCTATCCTGATTAGGTTGGTTAGTCCCACAAGACCCTTTCAACTGTTTGATGGATTACTTGGTTACCTAATGGGCTGACATAAAATGAGGGCTTCCTACAATTGAAGGGCTCCATTCAAATCAACGTGTCGCCTACCGAATGATTCAGATATACAGAGTGTGCCTACTCACCGAGGACCAGTGACTTTATGAGCTATCCAAACACTTGGTTCTTCAGAAGAAGTGATGCGACACCCTTTGAACTTAGATTTAATCAAAAACACTAATTCGCTGTCCAAAAACAAATTTCTGGTAAATATCATCATCTCGCATCACTATACAGAGCACTCGTATTAGGGTTTGGTGAAATTGGGCATTCGTGTTTTCCTTTAAGATCATTAGCATTCAAGCACGTTCCAACCACCGTTGATGAATTATATGGTCTTCATTTTGTGGGTGCACATTTTTCAATCGAGAATCGGTTTAGGCTGCACATAGACCATGGAAGTCGCTTTCATCTTGACACAAGAAGTCCAACGAGGGTATATGCACTACAAGTGGACTTTTCTCACTCAATTTATCCACAGAATAAATTACTTCTTCGAATCACCAGCTTGCAATTTCATGCTTACTTTTCATTTATTGAATTGGCTCAGCCAGAGATTACAAGTTGCATTGAAGTAATGATAATTTACAGCACAATGGGCTCATCGATAAGGCAACAACGGGCATCTGCCTGCCAACTGAACCAGACAGCGCATTGGGTTTTATTCAACTCAACCGAACTATCGCGTTACTGCCAGCTGTGTTAAAAAATTGGACCTTAGATTCAGTTACAAATGAGTCAAATGTGTTGTGTCAGTTTGCCCTGATTCTTCCATAAAGCAAATTGATGGGTGGTAAACACGGTGAGTCACACCTTGGAGCCAGTCATGAAAGCAACTGGATAAATGCCCCAATGACATTCGGAAAACACTGCCTGACAGTGAAACAAAATCAGCTGCTGCCACACTGTTAATGTCAGTGCAGTGTATCGTTTGGCTGAAAGGTCATCGCATCTGAATTCGTACACGTCCATTGGTCCTGGTCTGTGGGGATGAAAAGCTACGATTATACGGAATCGTTTAATGGCACAGTACCGTAAAATCAATACTGGCCCCGGAAATGCTAGTACCATTCCAACTTAACGCCACAGATACACAAGTTTTTCATGGTAGCACGGTCCCTTAAAAATTAGGTTTATGGTTCCTGTATCTCAAGCATAAGTCCTACAATACTGGTAAACTTCTAAGTGTACCCAAAACTGAATGGCCACAAGCGGTACTTTTCTATTCCACAAAAGTTTCTGAGCAACTGGGGGAAATGGAACTGCACCAGCACTCTGTTGATCCTTTGATTGTGTTTAAACTCAGAGGTTGTTGTCCAGTGTAAATGTGTAGGGACTCGGAAAGGATGGCACGTTGTGTGCGGGATAAAAGCTCTAAGATCGGGATGACACCAAATTTAATACAGTTCTTCAGGTTGCGCTCGGTATATACAAACTGAGCATTGGAAAACCGTCCAGAAATTCACTAAATCATTTCACGATTATCTGCCATGGCAAGGCAAATGTGGAACCTGACAACCCCTGGGATTACGTTTGACACGGGGTGAATAAAATTTCGAGATACCGATATTGCCCAGAAAACAGGATTTGACCGAGTAAACTGGAAGTCAGGTAATTGAGACGTGGTTGCATTAAGGCTCTCTATGTAGAACAGGAAAGTTTTCCGACTGGAGTAACGATTAGCATGAGAAAATATACCTTTTGGATGGAGTCAACACACCAACATGTTGCTAATTGAGGTACTGAGGAACTTGTGTCTATCATAATTGAATTGTCACCTATCCGTCTAACGCACTGACAGGCGAAAATCCTCCCTTTGTTGACTTCGGAAATGGACAATAAATTAGTGTCCCAAAGCTTCAAAAAAGAGTTTTATGTCAACTGTCACCCGAAATATTGTTGATTAGCAATTTCAGAATACTTTTAGAAGTGGACCAAATAGGCACAGTTTAACAATTTTCAACTCAAGACAAAAAACACGATTCGTCTCATAATACAGTTCAAGCAGTTACATACCGAAACTTTTCGGTCACGGTAACTAATACAGTAGTGACTTCGTTTTCAACCACCTTAGACTTGGGAATGAGGGAGCAGGAGCAAAACCAACTAGGATATCCAGATAAAGTTCCAATAATCCATTTGCCACGCTTGAAATTTTATGTTGTAAAACTACGTTGGATCCATAGGCACATTTACGTGAAGAATTTGTGTATTTTCCCACTAAAATATTTAACTTGTTAAAGCTGTTTCCATACCACAGCTTGAGAAACAAGGATCCATTTCTGTCAAGCGCTAATGAACTTTCCCTCATTTCCTCTGAATCATGGTATTTCCATTGCTGAACACCTGACATTGGGTTAGAAGAATATGTTTAAGCCAGAAGCTATTAGTTTGGATAAGTGGTTGGTAAATTACGAATTATAAACCAGGATGTTCGTATATAGCCCACTGGACTAATAAGAATTCTGAAATACACTGTTTGGTTAAACATAACTGAACACAAATTCCATGGTCATAATTTCACGGAAATAAGATTGCAGCAACTCGTTTCTATAGCGTATCCTCTCACAACTGTCCTTTTGTGGTGACTACTTCAGTTCAGTCCTTTCAAATTACTAATGCCTTTATAAAAGAATGAGCATTTACGTTTCTGATTGAATTCACATTTCACATGGCGTAGGAAACGGGATAGGCTGTAAAGCAATTGAAGTGATAATTAACTACACTCCCAATGGTGACAAATACTCTAGTGAACTTCGCGAACGACTTTGATGACAGTTATTTAGGATAGTTCCGGATGAAAACTAATTTTCTTGGTTTAACAGACAGTTACTAAGTTTCCTCATATTGTTTGCGGTCCAAGAGCAAGGCACGAATAAAAATTTCTAATCAATTTGCTTGATGTTTCGTTGATTTAAGAAGACTATAAGTGAACAAAACTCTTGATGCAGCCTACGGGGCACCCGCATATCCATGAAAAGGTTTTCAACTATAAGAGGGAGTGGCTAATGCAGTGAGAGTCTAAAGTTTCATTTTCCCATGAAGAATTGATAACTTCTTATTATTCGTCAAGTGGCATTTGAACCCACTGTCTTCCTATGAGTTAGTTTTTTTCCACACGCACCAGAAACCAGAAATGTACGATAGAAGAGAGTGCATGGACACCAGATGACGTGACCTTTCGTTCTAAAGTTTAGGTCGCAATATACTGATGTGACGGTCGAGCACAAAAACGTTCCGCTACAGAAACCACTGTCATGGTCGTAACATGCGATTGACAGGCGTATATTCTTCTCCAAAAATTCCTCTGGATGACCGTTAGTACATGTTTTGATGCAATTTGGCACAGGGATTTACTGGCGCAATTAAACATATCCAAAACCCAAGTTGTTGTTGCTTTCGAAAGCTATAATTACAAAGCATTTTTAAATAACGCGTTTCATTAAATGCTAACCGATTCTTCGTGGCCAAAATTTAAAAACCATGTTCTGAAACAAATGACAAAAACAACTTTTAACGTGGCTGTAGCCGGCAGAAGACCAACGTTTCTAGAATGTTTGGCGAAATTTACGCTCCTATTGAGGCTTAAGTATACTGTTTTTCCAGCCTGCTCCACGTAACCAAGATAAACATTGCATATAATTAACACTACAGATTTGAATTATTACTTTCATATTGAGTAGCTTCTTTGTTTTTATTAACTACAAGACACCTACTAGTTTAAAAATAGCCTTGGAAACAAGCCAATTCCTTCCCCTTTATCGCCATTCAGATTCATCACAGTAACAAAATCCATTTTTTACTGAAAATGAAATAAGCATGAAGAATACGATTTTATTGTTTGCCCTGTTTGTTGCGGACTGAATTTCTCAGTAATTCTTTTCAATACGTAAAATAGTCTCCTTTTTGGATGGAGCATCTTAATGAACAAACAAGTGGTGGTCTGTTCTGCGTGGTAAACGCTTTAGTTATTATTCAACGATTCTAGTAAAAGTAGCTTTTGATAATAAGGGATTATAGCTTGAGACTAGTAAAGTATATCATTTTTGTTGCTAGGATCACCTGAGCAACCAACATTGGGATAGTGTCGGTCCAAAATTCAGGTCCCTTTAGCTGGATTGTTCAGTCCAAAAGTGTACAGTGTCAGACACCTTGTGACAGTGCTAAAATTAACCAATCTCAAAAGCTTTTTTTATGATTTCCTATGCCATAAAATTCAGAAGACATTTCATAGTGTTTCTAGTGGAGGACAAGCACACAATGCTTTGCTGATTGACGCTTGACGTCGCCAAATGCATTCTGAACTATGGTGAACGCAGGTGCTTCGTAGCTGCCTGAATAGCCCACTTACGGAACTAGTTTGCGAAGTACCTGAGCCGATGCAGCCTCTTATAATTTTGGAAAAACCAAACACACTTAGAGTCAACAGTGTAAATTGCTGCTACCTGTCGTGATGTGGAGCTGCTTAGCTACCAATAGAGTTTCGGCTGTTGAGTTTCGTTGTCCGAATAATGTTTGGTTTAATAGTACTGCGTCAAACAAATTATTCTAGGTGCTCCGTTGTGTGGATGAATAAGAGAGCGCCTCACTCCACTTTCAAATTAGGTATATTACACATGCTGTACGAATTCCTCAAGTTAGATGGCTTGTATCTGTCAATTACTTGTTCAGCTGTCTCCGTGCTGTTTGGTTGGTACTTCTCAGGTCTGTCATTGCGTAAACAACATGCTATATGAAGGCGTGGGAGGCCTAAATTCTCTAATAAACCAGTGTTGTTGAGGTAGGTATTATTTTACTCTCTGTGGTAGGCAACGGGAGAATAATCATTCGTTTTAGGTTTTCTCACTGAATGCACAGTCCGCATTCCAAACTGGATGCAACGACCGAGCGTCATCGACATTTTGATATTCTTCGAAGACTGGACCATCGACTTGTTTTGATCTCAAAGACCGATATGAAGATGTTAATATCTCCAGCTAACTCAAGCGTGACATGCCTGCACAAAACTTTTATCGAATAAATTAAACTTGCACAGTAGCAGGAGGCTCAGGTATACATTCAGTGAACAAATCACCCAACATACGTCTACTGGCGTTATTCGAGGGTGTAGCAGTCGAGACGCGCAAAATATACCGATATATCTCCCAAAAGCGGTGCTTAAGGTCCTATGGCCTCACCATAGTTCAATAGCACTGCAAGGGTGCTAATGACTACCAGCTTTGCACTAGCTAAGCAGTATTCTATGCGCTGGGCTAAACGAGCTACACGTTACCTTTGAGAATAAGTAGCATCCCAGTTCTCAATAAATACCCGTCCAATAACCCATCTTATTCAGCTTGCTTACCAGCTACACAACCATAGCCTTAATTGGGTCACTGAGCACCACTCTGTAGTGTTCGCTGCACTTAACTGATGAACCATATAAATCAAAACTGAGCTCACGCCCCGCGGTACATTTCACTGCTTGCTGTAGTGCACGCACTCATGTGACCACCCCACCGAACTGATAGTTCAGTTAGCATGTTCATTAGGCAGTGTAAGAAATGCGCACAAGTGATACCCAGTAGTACCCGACCAAGTTCCGGCGTTTAGGCCACGCCGAATTTTCTAGGAGGTGACTTTGAACCTTAGCGTCAGCTTCTTTTCACATACTCTTTTTGGAGACTTCACCGTTAAGCCTTTGGGGGTCACATTTACCAATATAAATTTATTCTTAAGCTTCTTGGTCCGGCTTATCTTGTAAAACTCCCATAACGAGACTTGAGTTTATGCTAATGCCTAATCACCAATGAACTACTGGTGTAAGTTTTCAAATCCTCGCTGAAGTTTGGAGGTTGTCTATCACATTTCTGCCAAGATAGGCCAAAATCATGCTAATAATATTCCTGTCCTGTGAATGCTGATTTGGGAATCTTCCAATGCGGGGTGATGATAACCTGTCTCACAGGACAATCATCCGTACTTCTAAATAGCGTGGAGCCACCACATCCTCTGAACCTACATCATACGGCGTTGCAGTTGTCTTTTGCATCAGACATTTACTTTTTCTTGCACACAATCTAACGGCCTGCATATTTCCATATTTTATTCCTCAAACTGTTCACGGCGAAAAGTGCTTTGTTCAGCTTTTGACACATATCACGGGTGACATTTTCTTCCCTGTTTGTAACCGACAGTCGTCATTGTATGTAATCTCTGACAGGGAGCATATTTAGATTTTTACGGAGAGGATTCAGAAGATAAACACCACATGCACGGATTGTTTACTTCATTTTCGAGATATCATCTTTCACGAGTTTTCCCACTTTTTATATCTTAGACTACAAATCTATTTCCCAGAGCACTGGAGCAACTCAGTACACGAGAATCCGTTTTCCTATGTTTGACTCGGAATATGAACTTGTCATTTTTGGAATGCGCATCTGGAGTTGTCATTATTATGTGAGACACTGTCCTCAGGCGAACACGACTTTGCGAGCCCGCAGTGTTTTTGACACAGGCAACTTCTCTGTATTTTTTTACCACTCCTCACCCAAGTAATCCAGTAAAAGCTCGCACAAAGACTCCCCAGTCAGGATAAAATACAGAAATCTCGTATCTTTCCAGAAGACAGGATTTTATACAAATATGAGTCAGAACTATCGGATGCGCTAGACAAAAAACATTTTCAACCACTGACTAGGTTCCTTCTTTTCAACCATTTATTACTAAAAAAGCAAAGGTGATAGGAATCATCGACTTCAGTCCCATTAACAGCACACTAAGCGACAATTTTTTTTTCAAATCTACAAAGTTACGATTAGTTCACTGTAAAATAAGTCTACTGTAGTGCTTGGGAGTGTGGCAAGTTAATGAGTTCCGAAAAACTGAATGTCGGGTTGCTTTTTAAGAGTTTTCACAAATTTTTCATGGCATATCTTGTCGAAAATTGTTGAATTTTATTTTTGGAGGATACTTAGTTACAAATTACTTTGGTGCTTTGAAAGACAGTCGAATTTACTGCTCATGGGATTCTTATTCTTGTTGCTGAGCCGAAAAAGCAAAGCCAAGTTATAGATATATGTATAAAGGCTTGAAATAAAATAAACTAAAATTTAATCCGTCTATTCCGATGGTGCACATGGGTTTGTGTGCTTACCTACGAGATAACACAAGTTCTAAAACTTCCCTGCACAAATGAATCCATAAAAACCGTTTATAACCTAGAAAGGATGTGAACTAGAACTAACGATCTTGATGTGATTTTGATCTTAAGTTCTTTGACCAGCTGTCACTTTTGACAAGAGCGCCCCTAACTACCGACCGTGACAGAATGTCTCAGTTACGCGGTGCATAACCAAACGGATTTTCCTATTTCGAACCGTAAACAACTTCTAGGTTTCGTGACTGGGACACTACCTAACTGCTTGTTTGTAGGCTTTTTCCCACGATTGTCAATGAATGTTGGCCAACGTTCAATGCTAATGCGAACCTGTGTAAAGATGGAGAAATATCATCATACCATGTTTAATTGATGAATGGTGTGCTCAAATTTGAACGCATCAGCTTTCCTGGTTGAGTTCAGGAGGAGGATAAATATAGTTGTCCATTCATTTGTATGAAACCGGAGGAAAACATTTGAAACGTGAAAATTTCGGTCATGTTTTCCAGGAGAATGCGTCTGAAACCCAATGGCATTCGCTGGTTAGTGTCTATTCGTTAGAATACACTGCATGTTGCAGTGTTCAGAAGGCGAAAAATGTATGAAAACTAGAATGTCTTCTAAGCCATCCATCCCTCCAGCTGGAATGTATGGGATGATTTACGCACAGGCTGTAAGATATGAGCTGTGAACTCTGTCTTTTTCATATAACTGGTATGAGTAAAGTCTTTTACTTCAAAAAAACAGAGCCCACCGAATTTCTTTGATGATGATGAAGTTCTCTTCCCAAAATAACATGTGGTTTGAACCCAAACATTACTATTTTCTCGGTAGATGGCACCGAACATTGAATGGTTGTTAATGAAAGCACATTCTTGTCTGGGGCATTCAAGATCTAAAAACGTGTAGTGAACAGATAGTCATAAGATGTCTGATGCTTAACAGAAGTAGACACTTTTGCCAGTATTCGTCTAACTGGGTTCGAGGGGGGATCCTTTGTCTTTTCGTTGCATCCTATTAACTCCATCAAGTGTTAAGATATAGGTGTATGCTACTCCATAACGATTCAGACGATCAGTTGGCTGGTCAAAGAACTAGTTGAAGCTCTAAAACGAAATTAGGTTAACATGCCTGATTTGGTAGAGTGAGGAGCTTCGGAAATTTTGATGGAGATCAAATGCATCCATTTGAGCCAGTTTGTGCTAAAAAACCTAAAAGCACTGTACAGGTGCTAAATCCCTATTAGGAATCACAAGAAGTGTCCGTCTTGCAAAACTACAAAAGGAAAATTAGAACCCGCAACCTCCTGGCTGATAATCTGAACACGTAACCGTTCAGCTCTTCAGTAGTGTTACAAGAAGGTCGTGGATTCGAAAGCTCCTACTGGAGTTTTGTGAGATGGACATTGTACATGATTCACAGTAAGAAATAACCAGTCTAACAGTGCTCCTTGGCTTTTTCGTATAGATTGACTCCACGTACAGGATGTGATTCCCATCAAAGCTGGCCTCTGTTGAACTTAAAGATGCATGAAATTAATGGATAAGATGGAACTACGGCAATGCCTACAGAGTAGAATACATTAGTTGACGGAAATTCACCGTAGAAGGGCTGATGAAGGTAGCGTACCTGATAAGTAATGCAACCATTCATAAAAACGAATATATTTCATATTCGGCAGTGAAAATTTTGAAGTGCCTTTGTAATCTCAGATGACTAGCTATCCAGTCGAAGTACCTGGTGACATCAATCCGCTCCCAGGTCGCATACATGCATTCGGCCTGAAGGCAGCCGTGCTTCGCGATATGGAATACTAGCTTAAAAATTTCATTGTTCGCATCGTAGGTTTCATTGGTCATACCCGATATTTCTTACTACGAAATATGTAGAAATCAGGTGTCCCCTATCAGAAAACATGATTGTAGTACACTTTTGCAAACATGTCAGGATGATGGATGTGTATGAGAATGACCCATGTTCATCACAGCATTACCGAACAGAGTGATGGCGCTTGGCATTCTCGAACAATTCAAAACTGGAAATTCACAAAAATCAAATTTGAGTAATTTCGCTCTGGGAGATATGACACTGTTTTTAATTGGACTAAAGAAATTTTTCATCTGGTTTGTTTCATTAATCAACCATGGAGACAATATTGAAAAGGCTTTCAATGCATTCTTGTGGTAAATTTTAAGAAAATTTAAAAGCTGATATAAAGATAGCGATGTATCACGAGCACAAAATCCACTGCAGCTATGACACCAGTGTGCTTCCCATAACACGCATCAGATAAACCATTGTGCCTTAAAGTAAACGAATCCACGATTTACTTTTCACTAATACATGACGACCAACCTGTCCAAAGTTTACAGATCAGTAAGAACGTTAGTTTGAGAAAAACCGTGCGACCATATGCACAATACAAAGTGCACTTTTAGTTTGTATGCGCTGTCATTGATCGATAGTTTATATGCATTATCGGTTGTCAGTCTTTCGAACGTGAGAGAGAAGATATTGCTTCATGGTTACGTGTAGATGTTTTTAGTTATTAGTTTTCGACATACTAAAGCGAAATTCCTTCTGAGTTGAAAGGTACAATTAAGAAACTTCATGGTTTATTTATTTACCACGCAATTTTGCAACAAATTTTACCGAAGCAGCATACTATCTAAACCCACCCCAAAGCAAAATCTGAACGAAAAAGTAGAAACTACGTTGCTAAATTCGTGAACACCTAGGATAGAAGATCAGAACAAGATACTTGTCTGTCAACAAAAAAACCCAATCAAACAATATTTAATTTTCAGTAGGAACAGTATATTTAGTCAATACGTATGTGAATGATCGCGACCAAGTTAATCTATCGGCAGGCACTGCACCATGAAATGCAGACTTGTAAACCACAATTATGTTTTCTATTGATAGTATCAAACTCGCCACCTATTGAGATATGTTCGTCCCTAAAATACAAGGTCGTTGATTTGCTCAGCAACAAAGAGCACATCTATCAGAGGTGAACCAAGTAAGTCATCATATGGAGTCTACAGAAATATAGTGTTCGAAGTCGGACTTCTTTGATAGTGAATCACAAAAAATAGCAGACACGTTCTATTTTGTGTCGTCATCCTTATAACGACTGTTGGTTTTTAACAAACTTTGATTGTACAGAGTCAGTTGGTGTTCCGATGGACGAGCAAAGCCTATCCCTATCCCTGAAGAAACTTGATCTTAGGTACCGTGAACAAGGGGGATATTTCTGGTATATGGCAGACTTAACACCTGGACGCAGTCGCTGGTTCTCTCCAACATGAAGGAGTCAAAAGGATTAATATCTGTTGTGGTAGCACTACTACTCCTGTTTTGTCTGGTAAGGCGATATTTGAGATAATGTACCGGCAATCCCTGAGATCCATGCTCCAAACAAGTGTCGCACATGGAAGTCGAGACACCGGTCTACTCGGGCAATCGGCTAAGCTGTAATGTGAAACAGCTTGGGGCTTTTGGCAGCCCAGCGAATTCACTGCAAAAGAATGGTGCAATCAAAGTAATTAAGCTGGTGTGATGAAGGTTTGGTTTTCTGCGCGATTTCAGAGGAAATGGTGGCCGCGGTACTTGATCGTCAAACAGTGATAGTCTCACCCCTCTCTCAACAGGATGGTTGCTTACCCCAAGATGGGCGCAGACGTCGGATGAGACTGACGCAGTTTCGGCTTCCTAAAAAATCAACGAGTACCTTCTCCGCGTTGGTTTAATAAATCACGCTGTACACTTTTCTTCCAAATTCGTAATGTGGGAACAAATGAAAACGTAGGATGCTGCTGGCTGTGCACGCACAGCAATTCATCCTTAGTTCGCGTTTTCAGACAAAATTAGAAAGGTTCGTTGCTGTGGAATCGGGCCAAATCATCAATGTAACTTGGTTGCTTTAACAAACGACGAAAAAATCAATAGCCCACAATCGTCCAAGTAAAGGTCGCTTAGGCGATTAAGGAACGAACGGGTATGTAGTTGGCAGCGCTAATGCAGGTTCCATGACATGACAACTACGAGATCCTAGAAAGGTCAAATACAGGGTACAATAGGGCACGCTAAATAACTGCACAGCAGTCTGCCCCAAGCCTTGTAAGGCTGGCTATACAAACATACCTGTGAGAGAAAGGTCTATATTTGGGTTCCGTTTTATCTTAAGAGCAGTTTAAGGGGGATTATTTCGTAGGGTCATTTCAAAACCGTGCACGGTGGCTAATGTTAGGTTGCAAAAATTTCTCCCAATAATTATACGTCTAAAAGCAAATGATCTGAGGATTTAGAGAGAAAAGAGAGTTAACGCTTTAAACACAAACGTTGGATGGTTTTGAAATGCCGTTGGATGTATTTTGCAAGTAATGACAAGTTTCCGAACTTTCCTATATTTGTTCTGCACGATATAATCAATAGCACGGTTGATAGCAGACTGTTAGGAAGATAGTCAATTCATTGTGGATGGTCACATGTGATTTTCCTTCTGCATGCATGGATTACTCTGGTAAAATAATTTTTTTCTGACAGAGACTACAAGCATTGTTGTAAACTATCACTAGTGGTGACCCATTCACCACATAAAGTATTTGGTGATTGAAACAGTCTATGCTTCACGGAATGCTGTCCTTCTTATGTCAGTACGATTAAGGCAGGACAATGAAAGGCCGTGTATAGTTGGTTAGTCATCTTTGGTTCGCATAGAGCCTATCCCGATGGTGCTACATTCAGTCTCTTGATACCAACGTAGAAACAAAGGAAAGTGACACCAGACTCAGGTGCACCTCTGGATTTAGAAGTCTATTGTTGGCGTTTTCAGGTCTCACTTGTTCCACTACGGAGTCCTGACGTAAGATGTGCAACACCATTGTGCTACTGGGTAGGATGACAGTATTTCAGTAATACATATGTTGTCGTCAGTACACAAAAAGCGATGTCGCGCCAGAAGAGAATAGACAAAGAACTATCCTTAAAAGCATTCATTTCCTTACATTTGAAGGAACTAGTGCACCGATGAATAAAATCCTGATGGCACCAAGGCATGTACGCTCACGTGTTGTGCAACTCCACTTGTAATCCTCGCTGTTCTTGGGGCTTTGAGTCGTGCCTATTAAAAATCTGATCAGTCTGCGCAGATAACAAAACGGTCGACAGTCCTAACAAATGTCAGTTACTTCACACCCCAAAATGGATGCAGAAGCATAACCTCGGTTTTTAAAGCTGCGTCTCGATTCCTTGTTGTATTCACAATGAACTCGAAGGCGAAAATCACTTTACAGCGCGTGGATGATGTACTCGTTATCATTAAAAACCTGATAGTAAACGAAACACGAAATTATAATCAGCGCCGTAATTGAAAGCGCGTAAACTATTCAAGGATTAAGTGAAACATTTTCACCCCGATAATCCTGACAGCTGGTAAATGCACGTCCCCATCTTTTACCTACTTCAGAAACTAACTTCAGGTCACTGTGGCACATAATGACCAAAAACGAACAACTCATTTAATTGGCTAGCTCAGAACAGACTTCGCGTATATTATAAGGATAATCTTTATAAAACACCTTTTGGTGGACCACCAAAAGTCATTTTGTAGTGTTGTAAATTGCGAAAAGAAGAACGTCCTGGGTCACAAGTTTTGACATGAACACATTAAGGTGGCTGTCACAAACAGTACAAGCAAAAATATACGCACAATTCTGTACAGCCTGCCTATGCGCCGTTACGTTAAAGAACGGAGTTTGATGCACTTTTGAATCCGGACGGGATTGGCTGTTCCAAATTGCCAATTTTTTATCGAACAAAAAACGCGCGACACGTTTTTATCTCACCCAAGGCGGCCGCTGGTAAATTATCAAGCAAATAAATGTCGCCTAGGCCCCCCTATCCACCGCCTAAACTTTAAAAAAGTAAGATTTATGGCAGGAGGTGATACCCATAACTGCGATTTTACTTTGAAAAACCAAAGAAACTTTGGGGATTCGTTAGAGTGAAGAAATATTTTAGGGGTATCGCAAAGCAAAATCTAATTAGTTACAAGATCACCCGTTTTAGCCTGTCTTATGTGCACAGAAAATAGAATTAGTTGTCACTGGCGCAACTTGGAATTCCCATGTACTTAATTGCCGTCTGTCGGTACCGGCATCGTTTATCCAGGTTTTATTCGATCAAACTGGTTTGACCAAGAGGTGACTTACAAAGGTTTTCCGCCAAGAAAGCGCCTTTAGCACTTGTGCCCTTTGTTAGCCTTATTTGTATTAGTTTTATAACATGGTTAAATTTGTTGCATGAGGACGTGCATTCATTAAATTGATCGTTAATTAGAGGAGTTGGAGAGAAGCAAATGTTCAACGTACCTTTTATGCAAAAAGGTAACTCTGCTTCTTTCAATATAATGTATTGGAGGTCTAATTTAAACAAGAGGTTTCCCTACTTGGATGCAAAATACTGTTGTACATATCTGATGCTACTTTTCAAAGTGATGAGACGTAATCAGAATATCACAAAAGGTTCTTGGTATGTCAAAAGGACATAACTTGCGCGCCCGTAAAACCGTCAGAAAGAGCTGATTTTAGATCAGGAGGCTGCTGATTTGTTCTCCGATCTTGGCAGGCTTCAAGGCTTTTCGCCAAATCATCGGTGACTGCACTGCTAGGTGAACATATCAACAGCCACATGGTCTACAGCTAATTAACCCAACCGAGCCACAAACAGTTCAATATATTCCTGGCAGAGAGTGATGTAGGAACACCTAGGTAGCCCGCTTAGTAAATCTGAAGAGAATTGTCTTGAGAAGTTATCCCATGAAAAAGTTTTTCAGAACGGGTTGACGCATTACAATGTGGCCCCATTCATTTGGAGTCATGAATCTTCGTAGATTAGGGATACAATCTGATTGAGAAAAAGCACACTATCTGGTCAGTCAACTACACTCGCGAATCGGGACAGTAACCTATTGAAATGTCCGGTCTGGGTATTTGAGACAATTAATAGTTTCAGAAAAGTAGATGAGATGTGGCGTTGCTTATTCCTGAAGTTGAGAAAATCTTAAGTTTACCGAAAAGCGCCTCGTTGCATAACGGCCAGTGCTTGGTGTCAACTTGCTGTTTGTTATTATTTATTGAATCCGCATACTTGCAAAGCATCTGAGTTATGGAGAATATCCAATAAATTAAAACGCATTAAATACCGCCTGACTCCAACTATGGGCACCTGGAATCAGTGATTGGCTATGCGACAAAGTTCAGTGAACAGAACCTCTATTTGAATTAGCCAGTTTGAATGACTGGCTGTGCAAACTCAATCTGTTTTACTCCAGGCTTGCTAGTTTGAGTGTCTGCTGGACAGGATCTTTCAGCAAGTTCACGATCTGAAAATATAAGTTGGATACAGGAGAACATACGTATTTATTGTTAGAGTTACCAGAATTCTCACAGGACACCTGGATAACATCCCGAGACCGAAAGCACAGAAAGCCTAGTGTCTCGTTGGATTCACAAAGATCATTCAATCTCGATGCAACACACCCTGAGAGGTACACAACTTTTGGCGTTTTACAGGGATCCCTTTTCTCAGGATCCACTTAGTACGCCGTGACTGTCCAACAGTTCAGTGAGGGTAAACAATGTCCACTGATGTGAACAGGGGCTTTAGATCAAATGAGACCATTGTTTCGTCGTCTTTAGTGTTTGTGTTCTTCCAGAAATTGCCTTGCATTGTTGACTAAGCGCTGTGACTCATGGATGAGGCCTACTATTTCCCTCACAGTTCTTTTAATAGGTTGGATGTTGATATACCTAAAAACGTCAGGGTTGGTCGTAATCAATCTAACTCATTATGCACTTTTGGCAGGACATAGAATAGGAAGTGGTTAAAATCTGAGTTTTCATTTTCTAACACTCTTCTTTTGTTATCATTTGAACCTTTAAGATCTAAGATTTTGTTTAGATTATCATTCGCTTTGTCCGTCACGTTTTTGTTTTAACCATTCTCTAAAAAGTGATTCGCAGTCGCGCCGTCCGGTAGAGCGTTCTATCGCTCCTCCAAACTCTCAGCTTAAAATACGCAGTCGTTACCTTATCTGCCAATCTGACCACACTTCCACACTTTTAATCCATTTCAATAAAAGTTTGGTGTCTTGTCGTCTGTCTTGATGGGCGGGACAAATTACCTGCCTGCCACCTGTTAAATTTATTCTCCACTGAATATGCTGTCAGTCCAGCATTCCATGGACTTTTGAGAAAGAAGTGTATGGTGATGACTGCTAGGAATAGCATTATCAAATCTCTGAAACACGTCTTCAGATACACTGGAGTTTTCAAGGCAACATAATTAGCAAGTGATCTGATGATTTGGTGAAGTTCACAAGGGAACGTCTAGCACTCCCTGCATGTAACACAACCGCAATCTATTTGAACACTCCTCAAACATCCCATTTAATTTTCTTACCAACTGAAACTACCATTTATCGCAATTCTGCAGCACTATAATTTGTCCTGTTTTGTAGGCGTGTTTTTACTAGAATGCTTTCCTTATGTTTTTATAGAATCCTTGCGTGAAATATTATCCGTCAAATGTACCTTGGTTACAAGAGTGATCCAGGTAGAATGACAATGAATTTCAAAGTCAACTTGCAATGATCTTTGTTTCAACTTCGACTGAGGAATGGTAGTCACACACTTCATATGATTCACTGCTGCTATTTCCGTCCCATAGACCTACCAATTATAGGTAACTCGAGGTGAAATTAAAAAAAAACTTCTGCAGAACCCCTCATCCTTGATTGAGGCCGCACTGAAACAACCAGGTAAGGCTTAGTTACCGGGCGACTAATTCATCATTTGGGCTAACAGCGTCCCACCAGACCATGTCGTAGGATTGCTAACATAATATCCTGGACACAGAAATGTAAGCGTGCCAACGGAATTGTTGTCTGTCCATAACTCAGGTTCGAAATATCTAGGACATTGCCCTTTGCATTTACAACTGCCTCAAACTTAACCCAGACGGACTACCTACCGCGTGACTAGAATGCGGAGAATTTAGGTTTCTGTACTCTTTTATACAACGAGGTAGTCATTAACGGAAGCCAAAGAAAACCAAGAGCAAAAGGACGCCTGATCGGTAGCTTAGGTAAGGCATAGAAACACCCACAATTGTGCTTTGAGACAACCTCATAAACAGCGTCAAGTTACGTGACATCAGAATGCAGAAGGAACAGCATGAAGAGTATACTAGGACATTACTCGACAGCTACAGTAAAAACTCTGATGAATTTTGTTTTGCCACGCGACATACCAAAACAATACGTTTCCATTCGAATAGCTTTTATTTAGATGTCCCTCTAATAGCAGATGAGGAAAGATATAGGTGCCATTTTGATGAATGAGAGTGTACTGAGTTTTGATTTCCAAGAAAGTGTAACTTTCGGATTAACAAAAACTGTCGGTTTGTTTGGCCGCCAAAAATTACGAAACAAATGGTATTGGTGAAAGGGAGATCACTGCAAGTCATTATTGATAAAACAGTCGATAACTTTGGTTGTCGATCAGGTGGCTGTTGATATTCACGTCGAGCTTTACTGTCCACTTGCAAACGTTCCCTCACCACATGATGAGACATCAGAGGACGGTTTGGTGGGCCCATGACCTTGTAAAAGTGTGTAATAGGCAAACGTTTCTCGCACTAAAAATTAGTGCATATGTGCAATTCATAACATGTTCGTTTTTTCTAAGCTGCGAAGTTTTCACATTGCTTTCTGAAAATCTACACCTTTCCGACACTAATCAAAATAAACGGCTTGCATTATAAAACAAAAAGTGAAAGTAAAAGTGAGAAGATTGATGGGTGATACGGACAAGATGTTGGAGGCTAGTTCGGCAAACCGTTTACGTAGTGCGAAAGTTGACAGCTGTGCTCGCTATCCACTGTATTTTGGACGACACTTCGCTTTTAGAAAACAAAGTTCGAATTCAGCGTACAAGATACATTCTTGTGTCAGGTGAAAATACAGGGAAAAACAAGGACCACTTATAGAGCATGACAAACAATTTACCAGTTAGTTTGCAAATTATGCTCACATCCAAGTTCAAAACCAAATTTCCACAACAAATTGTTGCACATAACTTCACAACTCGGTTGTGTTTGAAATCTTTCGGTGTGGCATAACTTTTGTTCAGTAACTTAGCAGGTGTTTCCAATTAGGGAATGCCTCCTGCACTTATGCACTTGTACATCACGATTTTAGGGTATGTTCAAACTAAGACTGCAATTTCCATCGAAGACCTTTCTGCAAATAGATGGAACCAGTAGCTTAAGCGGCTAAACCTGTTTCAAGTTGGCACCAGATTCCTTTGATGCAGCACCATTTCTTGCTTTTGGTATCGATGGACATTAAAATGCAAATGCAGCTTCTGAACAAAACATTCACGTGTTTTCCCCGTGATCAATAAGTTCAAACCAAACCACGTGCATCCATTGTCAATGTGATCCCGTAAGCTGAGGTCAAGATAAAGTATTCTGAGCGATGGCGTTCCCGGTCAAAAAAGCTTCTGCATCAAGTGACAGTGATGAAAGATTTCGTCGGTCGTCCATACTGCCCTCTTTACCGTTATTAGCAAGCGCTCCCAGCATACAAAAATTATCCCTTAAGCACCTACCGACAATTGATTCCAAGCGATTTATGCATGTGCTTGATAACACGGTTACCCGCGTTTTGTTGGTCTCCTCATTTCCGCAAATATGCAGTAACGTACAAGTGAGTTTAGTAAAAAGTGACCTTTATAAATGTTCACTCATTAAGGATATGTCTGCCTAATACAAAAGACCTGTTAGAGTCCAGTATAATTTTTGAAGAGGTGTGCAGCGACCCTTTATCGCACAAAATGAATAAAACGCTTATCAGACAATTGAAGTTATTAACAAGATGGACAGCAGCAACGTGGCCAAATAAAATCAGCTGATTCATTTTCTGGTCACTGGAGAAGGCATCTAAACTTATCACTGATAACTCATGCTCTGATTTCATACCGGCCTCACTAAAAAGGGCGCAGTAGTAGTTAGCACTAATGACTTGCAACATATCAGTGCATTCAACAAAGATGTAAATTAACCTATCGTATCCAAACTGCTGTCTAGTATAAGTGGTTTAGTTGTGTAAAATCACTGCCTTATTCATTTACTTAATACATCTTTTGAATGGTTTCAGCCGAAGGAACATGCAAACTATATACAAAACAATATATATTTATATATAGTGGCAAGGACATAAGCGTGGAGATGTTGTCATACGACTGACATTTTGCTCCGTTTTTGCCGACATCTAAATACTGAGGTCTAAACAGTGTCCTCATTTAGACGCAGTAATAAACAATTTTTATTACTGATGAATACTGTGTGGTGTGTAGTGACTGTAGGAACGTGTGTAGCCACATGTATGGCCTCAACAATGAAATGTTTTTTTTATTTTCGAGGGTAGGTTTACATGCTGCAATTGGCCTTTATATTAGACCAGTTTGTAAGCTGCTGGTAAGTTGGTTTTTGGTGATGATTTACAGTGACGCAGTCCGGTCTTTTCTGAACTATGTATTGGAAGCATGGCCTCTGCATGTGGAATACCTTTGTAGGCACTCTTGTTTTGTCGTGGGTTCTGGGAACCATTGCGCCTGTTTAGTGGGGACATCAGATCAGTAATGCTGAAATATGCCAGACGGTTTTCGGGAAAGCTCATCCCACCTCGATAGATCAGTTGGTCACATTCCACGGATTATCCATGTGCTTCGTATACCAGAGGATCTTTTGTTTCGTGAAGTCCTCTTCGCCTAAACTTGTACGGAGAAGACCCAGAGTTGGTCAGTCCATGACCTGGCAACGAAGCGTAAAGACCACACAAGTCAATTCAGACGCGTTGATAAATGCCGTGTTCCCGGATGGGACGAGACCAAAAATGGTTAGTGGCCCCGACGGACGTGGCTGTATCACATAACCGATGGCGGCATTGCATCAAAGCTATCACCTTGAGCTCTCAGTCTCTGCCACACCGGAAAAACAGTGCTTTTCGAACTCAATAAACTAATTCGGCCATGGCCTCCAACGCAAGACTCTCTCTACCTTATTCTCCTAAACTCGGTGAACAAAGATGTAGTAGCTGGAGACTGTACTTCGATACACGATTAATACGATCAGCCTGAGTGATGAACATCGTATGTGTTTGTCCATTTATCTTAAGTTACGGGTCCAAAGCTTCATTCACTTGGCTGCTTTTATCTATGGACTTGCTGTCGCGCCATGGTCCCACGAACTTTGTACCAGGTAGACTGGTGTCCTTCAAATACTGACATTTGACTGAACTTTCGTCTGGAAGTGCAACTAAAGGAACTGTAATGAAAATGCTGTTCACTCCATTGCTTCAGAACGCTTTTCGTATTCTTCCTCCCAGAATAGACTATACATAATGCACTCATCTAACACTTGTTTTGTTAACGATCTGTTGTAGCTCCAGACGGGTAGGGATATTTTTTGTTGTTTAATTTGTTTTTATAGCGATATATAACTACTCGCAAAGTCGATTACCGTCCGATTACCGAAGCTTAGTATGCGTAAACGCTTAACTCTGACTTTTTCCTTATCACTCTTATCAAGGCTCGTGGTCTGGCATCAAAGAAGCATTAAAACTAGGTGCTTTTGCAGTTCACATTCTATACTTTTGTTTATCAGGAATGTGTGACTGTTGGATTTGAGTTCTGTTGTATTCATTTCCTTCTGTGAACACGGCGTGAACAACTACACATTGTTCCGCAACAGTTGGAAACATTCTATGCGATTGCGCAGACAGATTACGAATACAGGCCTGCACTAAACACGTGTCCGAATATCCGCCAGCCTAATTCCGGTTTCCGTAACCCGTCATGACTGACATCGCCATGGCTACCAGCAAGAATGAATCCAAGTGAACAAGTTAAGTGTATCCATTTGTTTAGTCACGGATTTCTGCGACTAAGATAATCTATTCCAGAAATATAAACACATTCTGGAGGACCATCCCACTTTTCATTATGTTTTATCTTGAAGTGTCGCCGTGAACAGTGATTTGTGGCTACCTGTGTTGATGTCAAGATGTATACAAAGTTATTTGATGTCCGGGCTACCTTAACCATAGAGATCAAAGAAAAAGAGCTATTGAACGATGTACTGAGAGTATGTCGCTGTATATTTCTGAGTGCGCACTGTAAGAAAACTCCCGATCCATAGGTATGATAAGAGAGGCTTCACAAAGGTGATGTCAGAAACAAGCTAGTTATCAAGGCACTGCGAACGATTCCTTCTGTTCTGATTTCAATCTTGCAGTGGAAATGTATTCAACAATGCTGACTGTTTGTCGCCCCGTACAAAAAGCCGGAACCAAGCTGTCCAGTCAACATAATGTTCACTTTCAATTAAATGACTAACTATTATTATGGTGTTGTCAATCGTGAATTTGCTCCAGGAGTCGAATTTGTAACTGGGCGTGGTGGGGCGAACTAGTTCATGTGCTGTTACATCCAAACCTGGATATGTTTTACCCGAGTTGAATTTACCCCGCACTTCTGCCAAGGTAGGTGTCCGAGCATCCATAAGTAAAACGACAAACAAAACCGAACGTGGTGCACTGAGGTATTGGATCACTGACTATAGAGGTCAGATTTGGGATGCTGCTTTATATGAATTAAGGTATGATAACGTTGTACGTTTTTTTTTTCAAAAGCTTTGGTTGAACATTTCACTACAAGCGTACTACTGAATTTTTTTATTTGGGAACGTGTTCTCTTTTGAGGCTGAGTAGTTTCTTCAAAGCATACTATGTATTTTACGGATTCCTTCGCATATTTGTGTAAGCGAAATGCCCCTCCAGATATTTAAATTAGGTGTCGGAGGTATCCCCGCTCTATCACACACTGTTCTAACTGGGCCTTATTGTAGCATATCAGCACAAAAATGGACAAGCGACTAGTACAAATGTGCTTTTGTTGGAATAAATTACGGAGTATTTCATCGTCTTGGAGTGTTAGTTGGATAGAAAGAACGTCTCGTAACTCACCTCATTATCAGATGTTAGCTTGGCGCCTGGATGAGCGGCGTTCAGTGCCTATAACAGTTCCATTATTTCTTGCAATGATCCTGTGACTATCTAGACATCGCTCACAGTACGTTTTGTAGAACTTTGTCCTTATAATGATATCTTTCACTCACATTTACTGGTCAGCCATGAATTTATCTTATTAACATGTGTTCAGTAAAAGTTCGATGTAATAAATGTGTTTAACACTGACGCGATGAGAAATAACACGATAAAATTTGGAGGATTCTCAGCATAGCAAATTTGTTTCACGAATTTTCGAAGGAAGTAAGCTTTAAATATTTCCAACGGAAGAATGGATGTTGGTATACGCTGTTCACCAGGTTATTCAAGGTGCATTTTCGGACAGCTGCCGAGATTTCCCCGCATATCATGGACAAACCGCAACATCCTGGCGATAAACCTTCTCACCAGTCAGCAACCTGAAAGTTATTAGCGGATAATGAGCGCATTCTATGGAGGCAATTCATTCATCACGTGAACGAAGTATCCCCAGACACAGACTTACCGAAAATTTGATCTAAATAACGAGTAACATCCTGATGAGTTTGATCATCTTAATTTGCAAGCTCCCGCGAATCATCTTCGGATTCTACCTAGGGTATGCCAAATAAATCTCATATAAACATACATATATGTATGCAGTCTCAAACCCCGGATGCACTATTATTGCACCCCCCCACAGGAATACTCTTTACTTCTTGGACGGAATGCAACTGTGCTGTTTGAAACTTACGGGCCTATATGTAAAGCATATGACGAACAATGCGCGCACTCGAAACATCGACCACGAATCACAGAGCCCGAAACAAATGATGTGCACCGGACGAGTTTCGTGACGTTTGACGAAGGTCAGAGTCTTGTCTCTGATGGAATAACCCAAACGGCCCGCACGAAGGGAAGCGTGAGTTATCTGGTCTATGCATACAATGAGATATTAATTTATATTTAATGGAGCGTTTCGTACAGACAATTGAGGAAGCGGCATCCTCAAACGCTAAGCAATCGGAATCCTGCATTTATCCTTCAAACGAATTTAGAAGTAGATTTTGAGGTTTACTATGTATTACCAAGAACGCACTGCGGTTTTAGTCATCCCAGCAATAGGCCAAATCAGAACGAATGGCTCCAAAAGACCCCTATGAATTTTCGCCTTCAAATGGTCACCAAAACACAAAGCTACTCATGTCACGTCAAATTATCTCTATAAGATCGTGGCCCTTTTTGAGTTTCTAGTATTTTCGCAATGGATATCCAAAAAAGCTGTGGATTATACTTTGCATCTGAACCAGTACTTGACGACAATACTACTAATACCATCGATTGCTGGCTGTTACATGAAAGTTAGCAAAAATGCTTTTCGTTAAAGTAGTTGTGGTAAGCAAGAGCATAGGACAACCGTGGCAGAGTGCACACCAGCGGGCTTCGATTTGTCTGACTATGTCAGTGGGCAGCTGTTTTTATACTTCTTAAAGAAACCAGATGAATTTTACACCCCAAGCTTGTCGGTTACGAAACTTGGAAACATATGGGTAGATGGAGACCAGCTGTAGTGTTATAGTATCAGTTTAAAATTCCAAATCCATTGGCGTTATGCATAGACATAAAGTCTGTAATATCGTTTGCTCGATGAAAGAATTTTTGAGTTGAAATTGGAAAGGTGATCTTGAATGGAGTGTCTTGAGTGGACTGCCTTAAGAAGACAATAAAATTGATTGAGCCCTTCACAATGTTATTTTGCATCTTAACAAATCTAAAGCTTTTCTAAATCAGTGTGTTCCTCACAGTCTCGAATCTGCTACATCATATTACCACCAAAACAGGTTGATAACATGTCTTACAGATAGAAAAGGTAGATAGAAATAGCCAACCTACATAACGTTTACCCGATTAAAGAGCTACATGTATCCATAGCTTCTCTTATCCAAGGGAAGTTGTTTTCAAAACTAATGCACCTTTATTCGTTGTTGATCTTTTCGCCAGGCTTGGCAGTTAGATTACAGGTATTATCACCAATTGAGGCGACATCGTCAGTTTGGGGCTGGCGAGGTAAATGTACCCTCTCCTGCATGCAATTATATGGTTTCTAAGCAGTATATGACAACTCGAAATTGACTGATTGGTCCGTAATTTGATTAGTCAGCGTGAAATCTGAGCTGCAGTGTGATATTATTTCCTCGTATCTGGTTGGCTCGTTAGGTGCCTTAAATTTGACAATTTGTTTCTTCGTTGTGCTTGGATCGTTTTCTTCTGGACTTGCTGCCTGAATTCGTTTCATTTGATTATTTGACTGTATAACCCCCCACTATGGTAGCTTACTTTGATCTGACCGGTTCTTTGGTTCTCGTTCGGTAGTTTGACTTCCCATGTGGTTCACAGGCCCGCAACCATATATTTCTTTTGTTCGAATTAGCCAAGAGAATGCACATTGATCGATTTTTCCGTGTAGTATCACGCCTCTACAAACTCCTGCTCCCATTTTGAGCTTGCGTGAGGAAGTGTTAAAACATCGTCTCAATTAAAGTGAGGTCGTTATCTGTTTCGGCAGTTGAGACAAGTGACACCGGGTAGTGTCTTCTGCTGGCAAGTTTGTGTTGGTGAGTTCTGGTGATAAGTTTTCTTCCAGTCTGACCAACATAGTGTTCGCCACAGTTGTTACACAGAGGGTTTTAAATCACATTCGTCACTTCACTACATCCACTTTTCTCTTGTGTTTCGAGAGGGCTGTTCTTGATGCGTTTACAGTTATTTTTTCAGGTTGACGTAAATGTTCTGAAATCGTTTCTGTAAGGTTTTTGACATACGGAAGCATAATCCTCTTCTGTTGTCGTTGTAATGGTAGCGTGGCCTGGAGTTGATTTCGTAAGCACGATTTCGGTGTGTCTGATGAAGTCTTCGTCTCTTCATAGTCGGATCTGTTGTGTTGCAATGCTTCTCGGTTCGCTTAAACAGGGATCGAACACAGCCTCGTTTGTGCCAGTTCGGATGGTTGATGGAGTAGTTCAGAATCTAGTCCGTGTGCGTTGATTTCATATTTCGGTATGCAGTTGGTCATCTGTTGTCATTAGGAGGAGCGCATCTAAGAACGCCAATTTTTGTTCCCCCCATTTCGATTATGAATTGGATGTCAGGAAACACATTGTTCAGCATTTGATTCACTCTCAATGGCTCTTTTTTTATCTAAAAATAGCAAATGTGTCGTCCACATGTCGGCTTGATGTCTGGTAGCACAGTCTGTTCCAAGCTTTGCTTCCGTGCTTTTCACTGTGAAAATACCTAGTCAAATTTTGCTAAACAATATGCATTTGTCCACCGAGTACACAAAATCAGGTTATGCACCGTATATTTTGCGTGACAAAGTTTCGTACCATGGGTTGAGTACAAAAGATCGTGCAAGCTGATGACCAGTGCCATTGACCATTACCTTGCCGATGTGGTATGCATTAAGCCACTTTATTGACATATGCCGCTTGAATAACGGTCGGTGATGCATGCCCTTATTGTCAGAGTTTTCCGCATACCTTACACCCAATCGCTGGGATAGAACCATTAGGTTGTCAACCGATTCATCATATGCCACACTCGGATTGGAGTTCATCTATGCATAAATGATCCTCTAGCAACTACAACGATGTTTTGAAGCGTTAAATTCGATTTCAGCCTGAGAATTGACAGGAGATATTAGAATCCATAGGGTAACCTTGGTTGTGTTATCTTGTCCGATAATCGATTAATTTGCGAGCTCTTCGCTGGTGTCGAGATAATTTGTTGTGGATGAATTGTTGTTTCACTGACTTTGGTAACACACCACACTTTGGGTTTCATCTAAGCCCGTTCAGCGGCTGCTTTGAGGAGAATTGGATGAAGAAGATGGTACGGATGTACACCTATTCGGACAGTGTAATTCTATCAGTTTTGATCGGTTTGTTGAAATTCATGGGTAAACCAAATGCACGGTGGCAACAATGATTACTGAGCACTTTTCACCTCAGAGTTAGGGTGAATGAAATCAATTACATTGCTAGTTTTTTAGGGTAGACTTTCAGGAGAACTAAGGGGCCGATCGCAATGCCCACAGAGGTTGTGAAAAGCAGTAGCCACCTGGAAATGAGTGCATCGATTACGAACGATCCTCAGATTATGAGTAACTGCTGAACCTATTCTTCAAGTGCCACGAGGTGCAGCAAATTTGAAGTGCGTGAATATGAAGAGTGATTCACAAATGACTGAAACGCACGTGGAGAATGGGTTCAAGTGAGGCTTATGAAGGTTTATAAAACTGTGGATGTCCAGTCGAGACAAAAATTTCGAACTCGAGGATACAGATATCTGGGGTCAAGGCAGTTACGCGGGTGGCAAAGTAAAGAACAGCTCTCCATGAAAATCAAAAGCAACTAGGTGACGTATGCAGCAAAATCGTCTCATGTTTTGTGATTTTCCTCCCGAATGGTCTACACTGATTACACGAACCAGATCATTTACTCTCACATTCATTTAACAAACCTGTCGATCATGTGGAAGTGCAACTGTGTTCTCTACGCTAGTTTATTTCCGACATATAATTAGAAAACCTACCCAATACATCTCTCATGGTTGCTGTCACTCCCAGCTGTTCAAACGCGCGCCTACTGCACTCTCTATTCAATCGGCTGCCTGATCGACACAGTGGGTGAGATTTCATTGCTAGTCCCATGCTTCCCAAGCCTTCGTGATCAACCACGATGCCGGATGACCGAATTCTTACATGCCTTGACAAAATGGGTTTGTTTCAGGTTTCTGGCCTTAATTTTGGACCTGTACTCCTGTGCACGCTAGCGACGTTTCGCCGTATATACTGGAGGTGCTGATCAACGGTGTTTGCGCTCCTCATGCTGGAGCTCTGTTCGACTGCTTTTGCGCGATACTGATGTGTTCTTCGGAACATTACCCACACTGAGCCATTATTCTGGTGACTTTCTTGTTTCATATTTCACTGATATGTGTTGATCATGAGGCACTGGGTTTCTTTACCAACCGCCGTAGTCAGTTGGAAAATGTTGTGCTACCACCACTGCGTGTTTACTGAGGAAAAGTTGACAAGCATAATGTCAAAACCTGTGCACAGCTCAGCTGCCACTGAACTAACAGTCCGTCAACGCACCATGAGTATTACCAACATTTAGGCACAGGCATTTTTTCCTACTGGTCGTCGAAACTTTCAAGATAATATCCGATGTTCATCCTTAGCCCGTACGTTATGTTCGAAAATTCTGCTATTCTAATTTGTCGGTCACGTTGAGATAGACAATGCCTTAATCGACTCCGACTGCTAAACAGTAGTCATGGGGTGACCATACATCTCGTTCCACTGTGATCAAATTCTGTGCGTGCTTGAGCAGAACCGTGTGAGTTGGTGAACGGCATGCTTGGGGAAAAACTTAAATCCTTATACTATTAAGTGACACATTCAAAATTGAAGAAAAAAGAGTCATTTTGAATCGAGTCAAACCAGGATGCTGAATACATATGAGAAATAAGCGGAACAGCAACAAAGAAATCTTATTGTTTAGAAGTGTACTAGCTCGAACCATTTTGTTTCCGTGGTAGTCTATAAGTAAGGACCGCGGTGCCATGTTCACCATCCACTGTTTTTGCTTCTAGATGATATTTAGCAGAAGTCACTTATATCAATGGGTAGAAGTCTTCCCCTTAAGAAGTCAGGTGGTCGAATCGAGCCGTTCGTGACTGGGTTTGATCCGACTAATTTAACGGTGCCCATTGGAAAAAAGCATCAACGCTATCCAATTGAAATAACGAAAACATGGAGCAAGTAAACTAAACAAAAGAGCGGATCAAAATTGTATGAGCTGAGTCATAAAGGCATACCCGAAACGACAGGCTGGACAGGCGGATATTCAGCTGATGCCTTTTTTCACGGTATGCCTCAACTAAATTCGGTACAAAACCTTTGCTGCGTTTGTTACCTTGTGTACTAGACGATATGTCTCCAAAAGGCTAGGTTCGCACAGAATTATATCTAATTCGGACTCCAGTTATACTGGTCTGAGTATTCTACTTCCAATTTTCTGCGCTACCTGTTTACTTGCATGCGCAAAAATGACTAATTGAAACAGGAGTTAGAAGTTTTCTTATTGCTTTCATTGTGAATTTACGGAAGTAAAAACCGGAATTCTTCCGGGAGCTGGCCTACCACGGTGCTGCATTTCGCTATTCCCCAAGGGATAAACTTTAAAATGGTGTCTTTCGGCCCTGTTTATTTTCAAAAAGAACCGTTGTATAACTTTCTATGTTGAGCTTTAAAGATTCATTCTTAAGAGTAAATTGTGGTTTTAAAGTAACTCTGTCGGACTCACCAAAACGTGAACATTTTCCGATTATGAGTAAACATGGTATCTGCTGTAGCTAATGCAACGTGATTCCGATTCGATTTTCCACTTGTCAGATATAGTAAAAAGAAAACTCTTCCCTGGTTATTTTTCCACTTATGAATTTCAAATGGTGATGTACCGTTACCTCGTATTCCGTTCACCAGATAGCCCTCCGTTTGTTCGAAGTTACAAGGTTACTGCTGCGAGAAATGTTGGCTAATCCACTGGCAATCTCGGCGCTGATTCGTCATCGAGAACAGTGGAACATTGAGCCAAGTTTCAACTGCCGCCGGCTTGCCATACAGTTAGTTCACTTGAGAAGTTTGACCAGGAATGATTTGCTCACGACACCAAAGGCGAGAGCCAAACGGGACGATTTCCTTGAACGTCTGCGACGCCGCGATCTTGAGCAGCGGAAAACAATCGAGGAACTAACGAGCCAGTATAAAGCATTGCAAGAAACCCAGCGTTTGCAGGTCTGTTCAGATACAATGTTAACTTGTTACCTCCTTTCGAGGTCTTTTGGCTTCAGAGTGAATATGGTAGGAGGCCTCTTGTGCGAAATCTGCATCTGAGTCGAACACAGAACGTTCATGCACCGAGTTATTACGAGATGCATCGTTATTCTCCAGTTTCCTCCATAAATTCGAAGACATTCAAACGTTTCCACTGGTAGATTTATTTTAAGATTCATTCATTCCGCACACCCAGCACTCTTCAAAAAGATGATACTAAAGGATTATGGTTAACCATGGTGCCGGACGGCTGAGTAATAGCTGTCTTTCCCAACCTCAACCTCATACATCTTATGAACAATTTTTTACAGGCGTTAGGAGTTAGAAGTGACGAAGACATATGACTACATTTAAACTAGCTTTTCACCTAGGAGTATCATTTGCCCATCTGATTACGGATAGCACTTTCTTCTTCTTTGGAGTGCCCACTTGCCGGTTGAGTACAGAGAAAACGGAAATCACACTGTCTGGCTTTCAGCTTTTGTTATCAGTTCATATAGGTCGTCGTAGAAGATCAGACGTCTATTGGACAACCGTTTCATCTGTGGGAAACTCATAGGCCAGTGAGTTTTCAAATTTAGAAACTAAATTAGGCAGCATTCTGTAAGCCTGACTATAGACTTGGAGCTGATGAATTCGGAACTCGTCGTTTTATGTTCGCACTTATCAGAATAGGACATCATTGGGCAATCATGTAAAGCAACATGAAAACTCAAAAACCTAGTTTTCCACTAGCCCTCCTCGTTAGATAAATGCCGACAACTACAAGTGCTATGCGAAGCATCGTAAAATGCTGAATGAGAGTCATCATAACTCCTTAGCAAAATCCAAGCGAGACTGGTCGAAATGGTTTATCACCACAACAGCAGAGGCAGTCATGATTCAGCAACTAACTTAACAAATTTTCTCTTACTGAGAACGTAATGAGCCACACTAGACTTAGTAGGCGTAGTTTCATCGACAGCTTATCTGACCCAGGTGTATTTAGTCAATCTTGGAAGGCTTTCAGTGGTTATGTTGTTGTTCGTCCCCATAAAAGTTCACATATGAGGAAGGCATAAGATAGTGGTCGTCCTGGTAGTTCTCTACACGGATCTAGTCCTGTGCATTTCACCCGGGTTCGTTTAGACGATAGTCGAATCATTTCCATAGGGCAAGGTAAATTAATGTGTGAAACATGGTCATCCACAAGATGTTATTTCTCGTTAACAGGTCAATTTACTTTGGTTAGCATGAAGTGTTGAGAGTGACTGCGTAGCGACTGCAAAAGTTAAAAAAGCGTATATATATATATATATATATATATAAAATACCTGTGCAAACGGCCTGCCTAAAATACTGTAGTTGTGGATGGAAATTGCTTTTAATGGACGCGCTGCTATGCTACACAGATTACAAGAACATACAGCCTCTGCTCTATCGATAGTCGGCATAAGGAAGAAATGTGCTCTTTGTGTTTGGCCTCGGGTAAAAGATATTCAACACCGTCACAAGCAGCCAATGGTGAAGCAAACGATGGAGAGTGGGTGGGAATAAGGTGATGCGTGTGAAAACCGTCATTTTCTGATGGTCACCGTCATCATCACTTCCACAACACCATACTGCAACACTAGTACTTAGACATCTTCCAGGGTTGTGAACCTAAGCTGGAAACAAAGATGACAGAGAGTTAGCTGCGCACCACTTACCCATCACAAATACCCGAGGTTTCTGCTTCTCCAAAAATCAGCAGGATAGTCTAAATAGAAACTAATGACAGGAATGTCATTACCATCCGCTGGTCTCCCTACCTCGCCATCAAAGGTCAATTTCTTACAATTTTTACAAGCCGGATTGACAACATAAGCTACTTATCTCCATCAAAACTAAGTGGAAGTGCTAGGAACTTAGGTATAAGGACAAGAGTCTGTCATCGTAACTGTTCTAATACGATCAACTTTCTAATATTTCTAATATTGCGGAAAGCAGTCATTCATCACCCACGAAGGTGGGCCACTCTTCAGCAGGTGACTTTTGATTGTTTCTATCACATCCCGCAGATGAAGGTCTTTTGAGCTATGGAGTCATGAAACACTGTACAACTGTCTCATCCTTGTTTCGAATAAGGGGTATTGTGTCTTTATGACTAGTGGGTGAACACTTTACCATTCAAATACGAATGTCTTGAGGCAATGCAAGTAACCCACTCAAAGAAAACTGTGTCACCGATATTTCAGTCACACAACCCACACCACCTGGTCATCTGTTGTATTGGTCCTTGAACAAGGACAGATGTTTGGATTGTGAGAGAACTATCCCAGTAGATCACTGATTGGTGTTTGCAATGACTCACGTTGCCTTTCCAGAAAAAAATGCTCACTGCAATCAAGGAAGCAGGTTGGTATGTAAGGATGGAGGTCTCAGGGGTGAATCATATTCTTCTCCTCCATGCTTCAATGTGTTTCGATTGACACTTACTATATAGAATTTCACTAGGACCTTCATAAAAGCTTTCAAAACCCTGTCAAATTCTTTTCGGAGGACATCTGTATGCTCATGGTACACATTTAGAGTCCCAATAATAATGTAGGAAGTCGTCGCTCAAAGACCCAGTGAATATGTGAACATGAGTTGAGGGTTTTCGTTATCGAAGAATAACGGCGCTACGTCCCGTCTAGGTAAGAGCTAGTCGACTGACAAGTGACTCACGGTCAAATAATTAAGCGCTCAATCTCTAACTGGAAGACCGCGAATTTGAAATTCTCTGAGTTTCGTTAGATGCGCTCCGCTGATTATTTCCAACAAGAATTAAACAAACTTACAATGCTTCTCGGTTTTTTCAGCTTCATTGACAGGATGAAGTATCCCACTGATATGTTAGAAGCCCTCCAGTTTTGAGGAGTTAAAGTCGATTTTTTTAGTTTCATTTGAAGTTATGTAGCAGTGAAGCACTTGTGCTCATCTGGCATTAAAACGACTACAAGAACTAAATCATAGTGGCAAAAAACGACCGAAGGAACTGGTTTATCAAAGCATGGATCAATAGCTTGATGTAAATGCGAGCCTAAGCGATACTCACGCAAGCATTTAATGGCCTGGAAATAGGTGAAGACCAAGGTTTTGCTGTCTACTGCGGCACCTTTTTAACAGTAGAACAACCCGGAAAAAGGCTATGTATCGATGATCAAGGTAGGACTAGGGCCTGAACGAAAACATTTCCTGATTGAAAGCTGAGTGTTTTGTACCATAAATCAATAGACGAATCTCTCGATAGTGGAAAAAGCTTCGCATGTCTCGGCAACGCCATACTGACATAATCAAGCCATAAATCAGCATTTTCAGCATTTTCTTCTCTATGGTTAGTCAGTTTTTCAACTACAAACTATGGGCTGATGCATAGTGCTCAGAGCCACTACGGCTTTTTTAACAAGGAATAGGAGAAGAAAGGATTGACCTTTACACATTGGAGTCGATGGCCCAGCCAGTTTACTCACATTCACTTGGTTTATTTGTCCTGTAAGAAAAGAAATCTGAAGGGATGCAACTGATGCAGTAATACGAGATGCCCTTAGGTAGCTTACTGAGTATGGTACAGTTGTTCTACACTTATTGTCCTATACAAGCTCGGTCGATCAATTTCCACGACAGTAGCCTGACTTCGTAAGTGCTTGAATAATCTAGTGAGAAGAAAGTAAAACACAAGTAAATTAAACGAACAGCGATCGTGCCAACGGAACATCACCGTGTTTTTCATGCTAACGTGTTCAAATGTAATCAAGAAGTTGAAATTTCAGAACATTTGCGACCATCACTAGCTCTGTATGTACAGCCTCGGGTCTGAAAACTAACTGTAAAATCCTTATGGGTTTCAGAACGGCTGCTTCAATAATGATCCAATCCGTACTACCCATGCGCCTCATTGTTGGCACCAGAAATTCTAAGACACAATCACATTTTGAGCATGACATTTGTTGACGTTCGGAAGAGTGACTGACATGTGATGGATGTTTCTTTACAACTATTTATTTGGTAATTGATCAACTGTTAATGGATCAGTTATCAACTAATGGACCCGATCTACCAATATTCCAAAACATATACCCGTTATAAATCTACGGTGACTGTGAAGGGTAGACGAAAATGATCTCTTACGCTACGCAGTAATGATGGTGTTTAGTTCTGATGCACACTTAATCACGCTGGAAATATCAGTCAACAGAAATAAAGCTTGCTTCACGTGTTTGATATGCAGCTCATTTGACAATGAACATATCTTTCGACTGCAGCTAACCCGTGACGAAGTCTAGAGACAAGCCATATCACCATAGTTTACTATCTTTGGTAGAAAATGGACGAATAACGGTTAATAGGCAATTGTAACCGTCAGGAAACTGACGGAGAATTCGCAGCACTCAGCGTGAAAGACGGTCCCGAAAAACCAGTCCATACGGGCGAACTTTGGGAAACCACTTTTGCCACTCATCACCATCAGTACTGTTAAAATATTCCACCTCTTCATGAGCTAAATTTTGTACTGCCTGAGAATTTACCATATTTCTTGCAAAAAGACTCTCCAAACAAAACATTCTCGTCAACGAAAGGATTTTGTACGCACTGAAGTTTTATTGGCATTCCCAAACGAAGAAGCGACCTTCTAAAAGAGTAAAAACTCACCGGGTTCCCAGCTGGCTGACGTATTCCCGATTTGAAGACATCACGAAGGGAATACCAGGCATCATCGAGCTAGATTTATCACTCCAGTGTCCCTGGAGAGGTCCAGTACTATAAACTGACCGAATGCTTACAAAATTATGAAGGACTTGAAAAGTCTGACGAAGATCTGGCATCCTGGCAGCAGTGCTTTCCAACAATATTCCGCCGGCCATGAGATGTGATTTAAATTATATGACCCATCAACCTCAACCAGCAGTGCATATCTACCTCGCCGACTCTCGGAAAGATTACAGGGATGAAGCAGGGCTACGCTCTTGCGCCGGCCCCTTCCAACTTCTAGTAAATAGCCAGCTGAGCAGAGCCTTTTGCGATTGCGAAGATGGTGCCGGTTGGATGGTTATCTGTTGACCCCGAAGTACTACCTATCCAAGGTGTCGTTGCTTGGCTCCAATGTCCATATGGTGCAGCTTGCAGAATGTTGCGTTTTTTGTCTACTTATACCACAAGAATCAATTTTGCATACCATTAGAATCAATTTACTGCCTGCCTAAGGGTGTTTCATACAGAATCAGGTACACACTGTGTGAAATCGTTTTATTCGTGAGGATAAGGAGGACCGTATCAAGTTTTATTTACTTAAAACATACATGATTCTCAAAAATTCGCTGACTGCACTGGTATTAAAATGTTCAGCTGCCAGTCTGTTAGGTTGATAAGCTCTCATTATGTGTTTTACACCTTAGCTGATTGAACGAATGGAACGCGTGCGCGAAATTCAAGCCAAAATACGAGACATTCAGGAACAAACGCAGAATCAACTACGCGAGCTGAAGCAACAGCACGACAACGAGAGACGAGTTGCCAAACAAAAACATCACCGTATGTTTATTTTGCAATCTTTTTCTAACACCACTCCTCGAATCGGGGTTACTTGGGCCGACAGTGACCACGTGGAACACCCGATATGCTCAAATTTTTATTTTATTGAATATTCATCTTTTACTGGTTACAGGTTTACTTAACGCTCGTGACCTTCATCTTATCGGAGTCACCATTCAAAAAGTCGAATAAGAGCATTATGAAGGAGCATTCACGATCATCGAATTAATGTATCCTCAACAGTTCACTGAGAGTTAAAACTCAAAAGGCTGCTTAAAGGCCCTCTGTTATAGGGTTGTATCCGGTTCAGAGAGAAGGCGTTGTCCTACATCACTCTTCGAGATTTTGAGTTTCTGTCGTTCCTTGTTAGCAGCCGTGTTTCCAACGGAGCGCTACTCATGTGAACTCTCGAAATTGAGGACATATTTCCGCAACATCATCAACAAAATCACCCATATGTGAAAATAGACGCTGAGTGAATCATGTGAAGTTCATCCAGCAAAACACTGGGCATCACAGATGGTGTATTGAAGGGGCAGAAAATTCTGCTGTCTTGCAGGTAAAATGAGCTCAAGGTCACGCACGCCACTCCTGGTCGCACCTGAGTTGTGGCTTTTGTTTCCACCTGAGTTTCATATAATAGAGATAAAATGTATTTTGCACGATTGACGTGGAGCACCGTTGACGCGAATAACATAAGCTAAGGAAATACTAAATCGCCATAGGGGTTCCTTCTGTGGCGCTCCGTTGAGAAAACAGGATATCATATTCACAGCATTAAAAACAAAATCTTTGAAACTGTCTACCTCTAAAGTATGTATCCCAACCACGGTTGTTGTACATAGGAATAAGAGACAGAAAAATTAAAAGTGTTAAACTTTGTACTGGCACGATAAAGAAGCTATGCTTTTTTATGTATCATTTATTCTGTCATATAAGCAAATACCCCAAGGCATCTTGAAGCCATCGATCCCAAAAAGTGACTTTACGAAAAAAAGAATCCAGATGTGCACCGAAGCGTACCGAGAGTGAAAAGCGATCGGATAGCTTGCGTTTTGTCGATTCTCCTGTTAACTTTGCAGATGAACTGACATCAATGACTTGGGGATCCGTATGCACGCTTTATATGGTTCGCATAATGTTCACGGGCATGATGTGTAGTTCTCCTTGTCGTTGTCCAAGACCACCGAGGTAATATGCTTGTCGGTCACATGTTTACAAGAGTAGAGGCAAATTTATAACAGGTTTGTTGGCTTCCACAGCTTCTCTCAGAAGGGCATGCACGTCCTGCACAAACTGCGCCTGCCCATATGAAATCCGGAAGTGTGTTTGGTTGTATGTCAGAGAAACGTTAGTAGCTACAGAACGGCCAGATGAACTTAATGAAGACCTAGTCCAACAGCGATCTCATTTTTCCCCTGAAAGTGTCAGATAAAAAAGATCACCTCGGTTTAACACAGACTAACTGGATACGCTTACATCAGTAAATCCTTGAATCAAAAAATCAGCCAAACAGTAGAGATTTACTTACCTTTCCCACAGTATCATTTTTTGTGCGCAAGAAGCTCTTGAACAGAGTGTCTTCATCTTCGGCGACAAAAAACTCCGTGCAGTGCTTACAGATTTTCTTTATGGAATAACCCAGTCCTATTCGACAGTTTGCCTAAAAGTGTAACGACATGCTGTGACAAAAACGAAGCAACAGGTATATACATGACATACTACTCATAAGGTTGCGGAAAAGTCCCTGACCATATAAGTTGAGTGCTACGTCTACACAATGTATTACGGAATCGCAAATATCATACCAGCTGGAACACGAGGTGGCCTGGTGAAGTATAGTCAGTCAAAGACGAATAGCATAAACGAGAGATTCAGCTTAGATCCCCGCGAAAGCAAAACCATTAGGCAAAGTTGTGTATTTATCGAAAGGAGCAGGTAATTTAAAATAATTCCCATCTGATCTGATGATACCCTCCAGTGTTCTTGCACTGGTATTGTTGCCTAAGCTGATGCACTAGGGGTTGCATGTCAAACTTCCCACCCAAAATAATGAAGATCTTACGTAGTCCCTCGTCATAGATATGAGGTGGTGTCGATCTTCTTGTGTTATCAACATGCCTTCTTGGCCTAACTAACTATTCTGGCGCACAGTTGTGAATATAGCCTGGGTAATGCCAAAAGTTTTTAAAGTGACGATTTGGTATCAAGATGCCTGACGTTTTGAAATAAACTATTTTGATAAGGAACTAGCCAACCCGAGAAATTTGGTTCCGTTTTCTAGGAAAATATCTCACCAATGTCAGATAGCCATAAAGATTCGTTTGAAGATAACCCAGAGATTAATTCATGATAAAGTCAATGCACAGAAAGACAAAAATGGATTTTCCATGGATCGCTAATATAAGCGCCATGAAACACTGGTCTCAGTTCAGCTGAGTTCAGTTTTTCAGCTCACAAGCCGTGTACGATATGAAGCGATTCCAGATGTCACAGCCTCGTCCACTGAGGAAAAAGATAATAAGGGAATGATAGCCACACCTTGAAGGAGATGGACCAAGCTGTTCACGGACGACAAACTGGCTGGATCTCTGAAGCAGACGGTCCTCTGGTATACACAGAATACGGCTTAAACAATGGAACGTGGCGTATGATCAGATGATCCGTCGAGGAAAATCGGACTTCCCTGACGTATTTCAGCATTACTTATCTGATGTTTTCAACAGTCCCGCGCAATTCATTCGCAAAGACTATGTCAACGGATGTTTCCAGCTCTCATTTTAATATTAACAATATGATGATATTTTTATGGAGCGCTTAATTCAAGTTCTTTAATTCCTTGATCCGTATTAGGCACGAGGGATCGTGAAAACATCAATATTTGGCAATTCGTGTTCCGAATTTTACAATAAATTCTGTACGGATTAAGGATGCAATGGATGCCGGATATCACTTCCAGATTGGGGTTGGATTATTCGTGGAGGTTTGCCTTTTGGCATTCGGAAGAACGATGCTCTATAGACGGACTCTGTGTGCAATACGCTGTGGTGACATCTTAGTATATGAGGAAGTTTTAACTCCTGCTGTTAATATCACCAACCCTTTTATACCATACCATCCTGTGCTTGTTTTCACTCGCCTATCGTCCTATTAACTGTGTAGTGTAGGACGGGTAGAGGATTACAGGTTACTGCTGATGTTTCTTTGCCTTCTGTATCTCAGGTGCTTGTTTGCTTCTTTCCTGAACACACCACACTGATATTATTTATAGATGGGCTCATGGACAGAGCGTAATAGTTCCATAGGCCCATAACTCCTTGGCCATCCAGTCTTCCAGAAGCCAATGAAGTGAAAAAATATGTTATGAACAAAATCAATCGATTCTACCGATGTAATCTGATTACTTGCGACTTCTCAATTTTGTCACAGAAATGATGAGGGAGCAGGAGGCGTGCTTGCAGCAAGCTGCACAACATCTCACATGGCTTACGAAACATAACATGGATCATGAACGTCATATCCGCATGGAAAAATGGAAAGTGGAAGACACGATTGCAGCCACGTTAAGTAAAACTGATACCGAACTGTTCGAAATGCAGGTGAGTGATATATTACGAAATTAGCGTTTTTCTTACTGAATGTGTTGGTCAAATGCTGGTGGCTACTACATAAATTAGAAATTCCCGTAAGCAAAACTCAATGAATTATATGCTACTGCATTAGAGAATTTGCGTATTTAGGAAGCGATGAAATAGATACAGGTTTTCTGGATGGCAAACTATTTAGGTGAGCAATCACTCCATGACCACACAGGTTCGAGTAAACTAATGCAGAGCTTGGGGCTATTGCCGAGATATACAAATGTTGTGCTAGTCTTTTTCAACCTCCACAAACGCCACATGGGAACGCACCAGCCCCCTGTAGTTGTAGTGAAGAATCAAGGTTCTATGTGAATGCGTGAGATACAGATAGGCTGACATAGGTTCCCACCAAGCACGTGTCCATTCGTGCAAAATTTCGCCGCCGAATTCAGCTTTAACTTACAAAATTTTAGATGCGGTAAATTGTGTGAATATTTTCACACACAGAATGGTTCCTTCATTTTAGCTTGTATTTGGTCATTATTCGTTGATAATTTTGCGTGACAATCTCGTCAGTAGTTCTCACTTGGTGTAAATGTCTAAAGCTAGGGTGAAATGTAAGGTTCTAGGTTTACATTCTCACATTAGATTTTGGTTTCCGAAACCCCAACAACCTATTGCTGCGTGTCAGACACAGAAAAGTCATCTACGTGTTAGTAAATCGACTATCGATCATTTGAAACACTATTCTTGCTCATCTTACTTATCTTGCGTTATCAGCATCATAGCACTTCGATGAGTCCCAATTAAAACACTTACAACCAGTAAAGCGAAAATAAATATTGATACTTGTCGGTTTTCAACCTGTGGTGAAAGTATTATCGAAATTTAGGGGTAATTTGGGCCAAAATTTAGAATTAATTAGGTCGATAAGGCCAGCGGACAAGATAAATATGAAGTCATCTGTTTGTACCTCATCTGAACCACATAACAGGAAACTGGTGAGGAAGGATGTGGCTAACGGCGAAGCAGCAAAACTTTTCAAAAGTTCAAGTCCATCTGGACGGAGATTTGGCCTACACATCCATGCATTTGGGAAATGCTGATTAATTCAGGCGGTAAACACAATGTAGTAAAGGCCGTTCTTTCAGGTGAACCTAAATGGCGGCGTCTCATAGGCATCTATCGAATTGGCTAAAACTGAAGCATTAGGCCATTGAACACGCTGTCCTCTATCATTTCCATGCTTAGGATATCCCGAAAGTTTCCTTAGGTTGTTTTGGTAGAAATGCTTAGGGGAACAAGTAAGAATATCACATGTGATAATGTCAAGATATCAAGCTAAAGTTCCATAAACAGTAGGCGTCTCGAAATTTTTTCGCTCTGTTTAGGCTGAATATGATGAACTAGAGGAAGAAGATCAAAAGGTCAAGGCCGCATGTGATGAACTGATGCGCAAACTTGAAGTGAGTTGAACTAATTATGCTGATGGTTTTTATAGCTATTTTGTTCCAATGTGCACTTTGCTCTGAGCATGATATCCCTCTTCCCTTTTGGGCAAGCGAGGGGTGAACTGAGGGACATGTTACAACCAGCATAAGTAGGAACCGTTGGATATCACTCTGATCTCGCAGAGGGGGCAAACAATGTTTGCGGTGCATTTTCATTAGTGCTAGTGTTAGTGTTCATTAATGTGTGTTCTTTGTGTGTCTTACTGTAGTGGTTAGCTTGAATCCTAAATAAAGGTGGATTACCTAGCTTTATCACGGTTTTGAAATTTTGGCTCTCATTCTATCTAGCACATTGCACAGGAGTCTTACTTTGGATTCTCTCGTTCAAGTCACAAATTGCAACAAGTAACAATTTCAAGTAACAAATTTCAACGGAAATTCTGACATCACCTATCCCCATCAGCTTGTATAAATATAATGAATTGATGGGAATTATGTAACCATGCTGAGTGGATGATTAACCTTTTCTCGCTTTGCTCGCCTCCTTGAAACCAAGCATTCCACGCTTTTATAATCCAACTGAGTGAAGATTTCTCTTCCAACCAAATCGGTTATTCCAAATCATGACGAGTGTGAAAAAGGTGGGAGCTGATGGACTGTAAGTAAACAGGGGAGATAACGTCGCCCAAGGTATATTTGTATTTTGTTTACCAAACGAATTCGACCGGTAGATAGTGGATGCCAACATTATAAAAAAAGACTGTCGTGGAAGAATCTCATCTAGAATAGAAGATGTTGACGGAAAGTCGGAAAATGTGCCTACTAACGAATCCCAAGAAGGGCAAAAACGGTGGTGCGCTGTTGGAGAACTTTCAGCAACCTTAAGTGCATTGCAGAAGATGTTGACGGAAAGTCGGAAAATGTGCCTACTAACGAATCCCAAGAAGGGCAAAAACGGTGGTGCGCTGTTGGAGAACTTTCAGCAACCTTATGAGTAGTGCATTGCGTCTATCCTCAGGGTAGTTACTGTAAGCCTGACGTTTCCCCAAAAGTTGGCCAAACAAAAGTAGGCCTTTCCAATAGGACTGATCAACCGAGATGTTGGTCCAACTCTAGAGGCATCCTACGCCTTGTTCGTTTATGCGCTAAGCTCACCGAGAAAGTGCGACCCATCAGCGCTAAATTGGGGCTGCTGGCTACAACGATAATATCGACGGTGTTCTGGATTTTGGTGAGACCAGTGCGCCATTGAATGAGAAAGGCGTTTCTGCCATTCCTAAATAACATCGCAGTGATGCACTATGTCCAAGACTGGAAAACTTGATTTCAACTCAAGATGAAGGATACCGGCAGATTACCGGTAACGTCTAGCGAAATTTTACAGCTGAAGGAATGTTCAGTTATCATTGTGTGATAAAAAACGACTAAATACTGTATCACAGCTGTTGATGCCTCGGTAGAGTATTAAAAAGCTGACAGTAGGCGAGCATCCAAATTCGGTCGAATTATAAAGAAAGGATTGGCTAGAATTTAGGGAGATATGGACATATTTTCAAGTAAAGAGCATTAGCAAATGTGGCAGCATTCACTGCTTCTTTACGACCGAACGATGTCTGATTAACTTTGATACGAATGTGCATTGTGATTTACCTGTTCACTCTTTTGGTGAGATGAATGGTTGGGCAAGGTTGCTAGATTTGGCTAAACCATGTCTCACGCAATACTCGCACCATCGTACGAATTCACTGGTTACGTTGTGCAAGATAAATAGCAGTAAACCGGACAACTGAGTCCGCTGGGACTCGCCAATTTTCTGCGTCGGCAATAGCAACTAACTTTTGAATTCTGTCGAAACTCGGAGGTTCAAGTGGGCATGAAATTTGAGTACGGGTCTTTCTCTTTTGTACTTTTGGACCGGAATGTAGTCCAATTTTGAAACACAAACCAATTAGGGTGGTCGTTGGCTTGTTCGCTGAGCTGAGCAATTTGGGGGGCGTAATGGTGCGTAGCGGTGGGCTAGTTGTTGTGGCACAACCACACGCCTGGTGCTGTCACCTCGACTGGTGATGAAACGTTTGCAATCAAATTGCTTAGCTCAGCGAACAAGCCAACAGTCATCTACCCTACCTGAGCCACCGCCTCTATAGAAAATTAACTAGGGTATGAATACAGTGGTAGCAACAGAATAGGAAGACTCCTAAGTAGCCGCTTTAGATAACATTTGGTGTTTAGGAATTCACGAGAGAAGGTAACCCAAAATCCACAGTGCCTTTTGCTTATATACTTAGTATTGTGTAGAGCCCGAACAAAGTTTATTAGGTAGATTTATTCGCTTTATGTAACTGGCACATTATTATTATATACATGCAAGTAAACGACGTCCACAGACATTGTCAAATCTTAACTTCTCAAGAGCATTGTGAGGAGGTACAGAGCTGATATGGGTCTGTGAATGCAAAATGTACATAGACATAAATTTAGTCTTAGACATAATCCTCAAAGATGTTGTCTATTTTTCGAATAAACTTCATTGTGGAATGACAGTGTAAAAGATTTTGAAACCGACAATAATTGCTCAGTCTTTTTGTGAGCACTTGAATCAGTCCGTCATTTTATAGACGTTATTGACCGTAAATGTAAACAGAAAGGAATCAGCCTCACAATGTGAAAGATTAGGTACGGAGTGGTTTGAAAAAAAGATAAAATCCGACTCATTCTACCCATTAGATTTGTTGGAGAAAGGAACCCTGTAGGAATTCAATATGCCTTATGTTTGATAATGAGGGTTGCAGGACGACGGTAATGATGGTGCGATTTTGTTTCTACTGTGATGATAGCACAATAAAATTAGTTGTAAGGTCTATGTGGATTATCACAACCAGATGCAACTGAGGTCCCTAAAGTGGGGCTGCAAATTCACGGAGCTTCACTTGTCAAACTTGCGACACCAAATCAACTGGTGAATGTTTATTGGGTCACATTTCGGCAAATTCTCCGTTGTGACGTGGTACGCCCTTTGTGGAATGTACCAGACTTTTCAGTGCCCTCTTGGTTTTTTATTAAACGAATCCTTGAGGAAACAATTTTATACCATTCCTTGTTTTTGTAATCCTTCATGAAAATAAACCGGCTTTTGGGCTGTGAAATACAGTACAAGACATCTTGAGGAGATCATTAACAGATTGAGCTGGGCGGTGTTTAAATTTCGCATCGCGGTAGGCATTAAAAAAGCACATGGAGTAGACACTGCATAAGCATCTGACATTTTTGGTGTTCGCTTCCGCGGTATGATTGATTACCAAGAAAACTTCATCGAGTAGGATGAGTATAATGAAAAAAACGCTGGTCTTCATGGGTTTATAGATAGTTTCACTCATTGGTTCCGACACAGTTTAACATTAATCACAGTACACTGGCTTCCAATGACAAGGGTTACTACCACTAGAGTTTGCTTTAACTTCTCGGGTAATTCCAATGAAAAGTCATTATCTGACAGCTAGTAGATATATATCTAACCAGCATGAGGGGATCCTGAACTTCAACTTGACAGGAAGAATCAGTGCATTCGAAAAGAGCTTTCTATCAGTTTTTTCCATGCTGTTCCGCCAGTTAACTCTTTTTCGCTCTAGATTATTTCGATATTAGGTCTCCTTCTCTTGCAGTATAGATTAAACCTCCGAGCGCTAATCAAAACATGGCTCTATTGACATACTTGTACCATCGCTACAAAGTTCAAAATCTCCTTGCTCACATGGAAGATGCTGTTATCCAGGAACCTTCTTCAATTCACCTCAAGGTTTGGTATTCTTAGTGTTTGCCCTCCTCTAATAAGAGAGGATACTGTACGGTGCTGTTCGGTTTTCTGTAAAGCACTTCCTGACATCACTTTCGAGGCGCAACCCGGGCTTGGAAACTTCTATTACGATTACCAACAACAGCAACTGGATGGCTAACGGTCATCAGCCAAACGAAAGAATTGTTTGCTTATCTTGAGTTGTTAAGAGGGCGGAGCGATCTGGTCTGAGCTGGCGAGTAGACGGGTGTTGTACGCATATTAATAGTGCAAGATCTAATAATGCTTTTGGGTTCGCATTCCCCTCGTTAGGTTGATTCAGAGAGTGGAAATTCCCAAAGGTGCACTTTGTGGGCCAATATATACAAGAACCGCAACATCTGGGGTAAAGGTGCACATGACCAGAAGTCCTCATGTGCAGTACGCTACTTTAACGACAAGAAAACAGTCTTTTAAATAACCTATTTTAAGTCACATAAATACTTTGGCTTTGATTATCGTCCTCTGCATATTTTGCTGTTGTTTTGAGGCCCTTCCTCATGGCTTTGAGGCCGCTAGCTGTTATTCTTGACTTCGAAGATACTGCTGTAAATGATGCTCGTAAGGCACACAATTGTTTTCGAAATTCACTTGCATTAACCTAAATATGGGTTTAGAGTGTCTGGTTCGGGAAGTCAACTTTGAAAGCTGATCAATGTTACCCTTGCGTTAGAGAAGACCGTTGGACTAGACTACGTGCATTTACGACGTTGCTAATAATATCTACCAAATACATCGTTCCCACTTTCTTCCTCCTCTTCTCTTTAGCGGTGCAGTAGTTATAAAAATGAATATATTAATAGAGACGTTAACAGCGGTCTCACGGAAGTATAAAAATGATTGTGATATTTTTGGTACCTGCGTCAATCAGTACCAAATATAGCTGCTACCGTTGTTTCTGCAATCCAGACGGCCCTTGAACCAAAAGAAACGACTTTTTGTAGTATGAGAAAATCTGGAAAATTTTGAACGCGATTTCGCCTGGGAGGTTGCTGGTTTGGTCAAGTCGAACTATTCGTAAGATGCTCATTACTGATAATTCCAAATAAGGGCGAAGCAGATGTACAGTGCTCCCCATCTTTTTGGCAGAGACCAGATCCACTCACAGAATCAAAGTTTATTTGAAAGAAAAACCCTTTTTCGCATTGTTGAACGTCTTTGCGGTCAGATTCACGTACATGAATTCACATGAGTTCATGAAGAGGTCTCACTAGCAGCAATATTGGGATCTGCCTACCGCCATATATTTACTGTGCCTCTATCCTAACTGTAAAGCCATTCTGATCAGAAACAGGTAAGTTTATCTGCTTCTAGGAGGACAAGTACACTCAGCTAAATGGCCAGAAAATTTGGTGGTTTGACTGTTATCGACATTGGTCAGGAAAATGAATTACCCTGGTTATTTTTCGGCGAGATTTTCATAGAGATAGATGGATAAGCAGGCTCAGGCACTATTCCTAATCCATGCAGTTCATAAAACACATTCAGCGACAAAAGCCAAACACTCGGTACTTGTCACATGTGTTTGATAGCATGCACCAAAAAGAACCTAATATGACCATTAAATTTTGACTCACAAAGAGCACCTACCTTCAGCATCGACACAACCTCATTAAGCCACAGTTAAAGCAGTGCACTTTTTTGGACGTTCCTTCCAAAACAGGTTCATCATTCTATCACGCATGACACACTATGCCTAATTCACGAGCTGATCTAACTTGTGATTAGGAGACATTTTTTAACGACGAAGAACTAGTCTTCTAATTAGCTAGCCAGTCTTCAGTCCTGTTGGCTACTGTACTTTTTGACCCTAGATCACAATTCATTTTCCTCTGCCTTGATGCCATTACCGATGTAACAATATTACGGCCATACATTTTAAACAAAAATGTCTACAAGAATAAATCGCAATCACTTGGCCAACTCCATGAACTGAAAAAGCTGTCATTAAGCAATGGAGAAGAAACTGCAGCTCCTCAACGCACCACAACTAGGTAAATGTGCGACTTTGCCACAAAATAATGAGCAATGTGTTAACGCGAAATTGTAACCATATTGTATGCTTAATACAAATTCCTCTTCACTAACTTTCCAACTTGTCAAAAGTGTCCCTCACGGGTCCATACAGTTCAAGCGGTGGAACAAACTGTCAAATCCTAACTGTCTCATGGATTACCCCCTGCCCTGTCTGATACCCACAACTAGAAGCTTAATGCTAGTTACGATATGCTGTCTCATAATAACTTCAAGTCACCATCCTAGCGTTAATCTTTATTGCGTGAAACTATGCTTTGGTGCACATCTAGCTGTGTGAACAAGATAACTTAATAAATGTTCCTTGCTTTGATTGGTGAACTAGAGGTTTATTCAGTATACTAACTCACATGATTGAGGAAAAGTTGCCCTTGAAAACTCCATGATGAAACTTGGTTCGATATTCGTAGTTAAACAATCATCTTGTAATAACATGAGCAGCAAATAAAAATAGTGTAAGTTCGAGAACCAGGTTTTCTTGACGAGCTCTTTTGAACACGAAGCCGATAGTAATCTGTCGAAAAGTTATCATTCCTTGAGCTAATGTCAAGGTAGCATACCATTATTTTCGAGACAGAATTGGATCCTTTTCAAACCAACAGAAGCGGCGTTTTGCGCTTTATTCCCCAGGTATCGAGTTGAATTCATCTCACTGCGTTTAAACCTCAGACACCGTAGGACATTGGGAGCATCGGTTTCCTCTACGAAAATGAACCTAAGTTGAGTAACCCGTAGAAATTTTTTTCTACCTAGTTATTAAATGAAAAAAGACAGTGGCGAAGTTAACTCTAACAAGTTCGACTTCAACCAATCCAACTTCTATTTTCTTGTGGCGCAACGAAAGCACGATTGTGGATTTATGATGACTGGATTTAATATGACGAATTTTGCACTCACAAAGATAACCGACGAGGCTTGTTTTTTGAAGTTGGTCTAAACTATTTAATTATAAGCTGAATGTGCCACTTGATGCATGTAAACTTACCCAGCTTTATAATATTGCAAAAAAAAATTAATGTTAACCTTCGAGTTTCAGGAATTGTTCTGAATGTGAAGTGAACGGTTTAGTTACGGAGATGTTTCATCGGCTCTTGGTTAATACACGTCACGGAATCCGTGCACAGTAAGCATAGATTAATTCTAGAGTACTTATTTTGTATGGTAAAGCGGCTTTCAAAACCCAGCATTCTTCCAATTTAACGAATTTTTTCTGCATCATCATTTTTCTGCCACATCACTAATAGTCTCTTGCATCTCGTCCAGTGACATGGGGGAACTTTTGTTCACTGATGAGGACACAATTTAATTACTGACCCCATGTGAATAAAAGTACAGTCCACAATAAATGTGATTGCATAACGGGCCGTTTGTGCCAAATGTGTTGGTTCGTGTTCTGATAGTTTTCTGGTACCCACAATATGCGAGATCAATGCTTTTTTAAGCTGGTACACGTGCCGTTGAATAGAAGGTCCGAGAAAGTGTATAATCAAGCAATGTGACCTGGTAAACAAAACTTCGTTGTGGACGTCAACAGGTTCCAGGCATACAAGCTTTACCGGTTTCCCGGAGTATAAGCCTCAGCTCCTCTAAAAACTATGAAACTTCATTCAGAATGTCACTATTAGACTTGATATAAGTAAAACAAAGTGTGTTACGAAATTTTGGAGGCAGAAGGGCGTGGATAAATAATTCAAATCTTGACTAGTGTGGCATCATCAGGGGGCGGCCCTGTAATTTTTCCACGCCCAACTTAGGCCGGTTTCACAGAGTATTTCCTAAAGTCCCAGGACTAGGTCTTGATGCTAAATACATATTCGATATCGTTTACTGGGAACGGTGCTATGCGAAAGTACAAATAATCCCATGATTTTCGTCGCTGTAAAAGTGCGTTACCAGTGAGTGGCGAGCACAGGTGGCCTATCAGCAATGGCGTTTGACAAATATCTGGGTAAGTGGACATATCTTTGTTAAAATGTTTCAACAAGGCAGTTATCAATGTCTAATCGTGCTACCGACTTTTGTACACGGGGATTTGGTGGGAGAAACGAACATAGGTGATGAACATCTTCAAATAGAAGAAATGGATTCCATGAATCTCCTAGACGATCTCCAATGTTTCGACAAAAAAATGAGGGTTTACTAAACTTTCACTATACTACCACAGAAGAATGAAATTACGGAGATTCCTAATTACTGGTTTGCTTCACTGCATAATGGACTGGGTAATAATAAGAATAACAGCAAAACAATCAAAGTTCTCAATGTTGTGCTTTTCACTCCAACCTACTTTAGAATCTAAATTGAATTAGTCATCATTATTTGCAACATTTTCCCCCAGCCATTAAAAGTCCGCGCAGATGCCGTTCTTGAAGAAAAGCGGTTGGAGGCTGAAAGGCAAGCTGCTGAGTTGGAGGAGCAGGAGAATATGATAAGGGCAGCCACGACCATCCAAAGTCTCTGGCGTTCTTGGAAGGCCCGAAGGCAAATCCGAGCAGAGCGACGCAAGAAGAAAGGCAGGAAGCATTAACCAATGAAATATTTTCGACGTGGTTATTTATTATGTTTACTGCAGCAACCAGCAAGCTCTTCATCTCAGGCAAGCTCAACAAGAGTCTAAGAAACTCCCAGAAAACCATACAAAAGCCGGTTAAATTGATCAAAGCATATATGTGTTTTGCACAAAAAATGAAATCAGTATACAAAACGTTATATTTTTAAATCGTGTAGTGAAATAAAATGAAAGATTGATGATCCAGCGCTAGTCTACCGTATTCGTTTCAATCACTTCTAGGTAAATTTCTTGACTGTCCGAAATGGTAGACAGAGAGATCTATGAAAAAAGAACGAAAGGATGGAAAGAACCAAGGGAGCACCAAGAGATGAGACTAGAAGTGAAGAGAAAGAGGAAATTTGAAACGGTTTCTGAGAGGGAATCAAATTTAAGTTCGTCGAAGCGTGCTAAAATTCACAGCATTAATCGATAATTGAAGTCTTTGAACTTTTTGCGGTTGTTGTATAGGCTGATAGCAGGCGGTACCGGCGTTGAAATATGTTCTCCAAGTGCATAACCGAGATTAAAAATAAGATAGAAGTTCCGGATAGGGGTTGACATAGGGTTATCTTGCAAAAGTTGTAAATATTCACTATAATTTGCGTCCTTCCTGAAAGGTTGAGTTAAAAATACATCTGGAACTTTCTTTACGAAAAGCGAATTAAAGTTACAAAATTAAGATTACAGTCAACGATACGTTAGTGGAGTTGGTTGTGTGCATTTAATGACCCTACTAGTGTTCGGCAAACATAGCTGCCCATTTCAACCTGGTACCCTACTGAATGCTATTATTAAATGGCATTTTGTTCGCCATTTTTTGTGCAGACGGCTAGATACCACAAGGAATGTTTTAGGAATCCCTCAAGATGCAATCTCAATTTTAGTGTGATTAGGATAGTTTCTTTTACATACTCTTAAATGGTAGAGCAGGAGGCTAGTTAAACTATACAATAAGCTAAATTTAGCTTACAGAAACCTCGGAAACGAAAACGTTCCCACTGTGAAGCCACATTAACCTATCGTTACTTTCTCAGAAACAAGGCTACCCATAGTGCTCCGTGAAGTTAGGTGAACTTTTTTGCATGATTTTCTAAATAGTTAATTGTGGGTTTCACCAAACCAAGGAAGCACCTTTCGTACTAGCAAATTGTCGATCTTACTTCCTTTTCAAATGTGTGTACTAAAAAACTTTGCACAACTCCACTTCTTCACAAATTGTTCGACTAGCCTGAAAATGAAACACCATCTGTCGGAATAACAGACGTCCCGATATTAGGTCACGATCATAACATGTGATAGTGCGATCGACTGTCAGCATTCGATTTTCCAAGCTACACAAACTGGCACAAATACTCTTGAATCACCGGCCACTCGGATACATTTGTTTTCTGGCCTCTAGTCGATAAAAGTTCACAATGTTACACGGGGAACCTGAGATAACACGAGTAGCTAGATTCCTCATGGATTGAAGTATTATTCCTTAGCGAAACTGCAAAATAGTCAATCAAGCTGTTTAACCGAAGTCTAATTCGATGGGTCAGTAAAGCTTATCAGCCTAATGTCACAAATAGCCAACCAGTTTCACAGGTCCAGCGTCTCATGAGGTCCGTGATAACACTACTTGCCGAAGACGTCCCTGAACCAGCGAAGCATAACCATCGATGTGATAAAATTGGAAATCACTCAGCAGATAACTTACAGATCTCTAGTCTAGACATGTTCAGGACAGTAGTACCCATTGTCCTTGATGCAGAATTGTTTTCCGGCCAAACTTTGATGACAGGCGGCACACGTAAAACAGCCTTTATGGTAAGCATTATCGTTGTAGGTCATGTACTGTTCCGAAGGATCGATAATCTGTTTGCACGTCTGAAAGAAGAAATTCAGTAAATTTTGTGATACAGAATTATTCGACTTAACGTTCCAAACGAGGAAGACTTTTCTGCACATACAAGTTTTGCAATGACCTATCGGCTGATGCTTCTCTGTAGACAGCATAGCTTGCTAATTGCTAATGGATTAGTCATATTAGAATACCCGGTTCTCGGAAGACTAACTGATTTTGCCGACAATGACACAAACCTGAAAAGCTTGGACGCGCTGACTGGTTGTTGAATTGATCAATCTCATTTTAGACTATTTGATTGGTCCCAGTTATATATGTCCAATCCAGTCGAATAAATGACACATCAAATTTAGTGCAGAGACAACGTCACTGAGGAGATTCTGATTTGAAGAAGGGAGCGAAATGGCAAGGTACTAAATTTATTTCCATTAGGAGAAAATCAGGTTACCCTTAGAGAGAAACACAACAGCATCCTGATGAATTTTCCTTCATCGTATTTGGTGATAACCCCGTCTGTAAACAAGAATGATGCAATGGTTTGGCCCAATTCCTTCGACCCTTGCCCACAGGAGAGCGTTTCCATAAACAACGGAATGTTGACTGGTTTCACTTGCGAGCGCTGTTTGGAGGACAGCTGTAATGTCAAGTCCGATTTGTTGAAAAAGCATTTAGTTACATTCATAAATAGGGAACATTATATCAGCCTGGGAAATGGCTGTATTTTGTTTTTTTTTAGAGTAATGGCATCACCCAGAAAATGTGCTGGCCCTTCTAATAGGTGTTATAAGCTGGTACCACTAAGTATGGTAAATCAAAAGGGTCTTTCAAAATCCTATAGTTATTTTATTAACAGACCAATAGGTCTCTTCTTTCAGCTAATCCCGGTAAGTTCTTTGTCAAATATATTTTGAACCCACTGTATATTTGAAAGCATCTCAAAGGATGTTTTGACCACCTTGTTTTTAATTTTCCGTTTCTTTTCCGAAAATGTAAACTTCAAGACTTTTGATTGTTGACAGGACAGCTAGGCACAGAAAGTGTTACAGCTGGATGATTGTCACTTTTTTCAAGGTAGCTACTACTTCACTTTTTGTGCACCTATACATGCGTTGCGCTTGTATATTATACGGAATCCAACATGGCTAATCAGTTCAAAAACTTCACAATATGAAGTAGAGACCAGATCCGGATAACTTCAGAGGTGTAAGTCATTGCTTTGCCTTGTGCAATGATCCTGTCCTCCTATCTACTTATGGCGACGAACGGCAAAATTGGGCATATATGCATGCGTCTTTTGAACGTGCTCGTTTCGTAGACGCTCCAAAATATGGGTTCACTGAACTGGACGTAGCAGTGATCACTGTCAGTGTGGGTGTGAGGTCTGTCCAATAAAACATATAAAGCTAAACGAGTTCCGAGCTGTACTGAAATGAAGAGTGCAGTACCTTTGAATATCTAACGAATGCCCCCAATTTGACCTGCATCTCTTGTCACTTGAGTCAAAAACGAAGCTATATTAATAGTGGTCAGACAAACCATCGTATCGATGGATCGAATATAGTTATCACGAGCACTACAGAACTAAATATAGTTGAGCATTCCTGATCGTATCTTCATCTTAGCCTGCGAACTACTGGGCAACACCGAACAGTCACTTACGCTAATACGTACATCCAGTCGTTCAATTGCCACTAGTTTCCGAATGGATAAGAAACCGGTGCATCTGAACAGGGCAAAGCAGTGCTACACCTAACTCAGGTTATGCAGGGCTGGGTTCTAATGCGTACCATAATGTTCGTTGGTGTTTGCACGCTGTAGGCTAGCAAGAAGCCTCTCTCTTATTCAGGATTTGATTCTTATCACTTAGTGGCTTGACGGCGGTAAAGCAGTAACGTCAACAGTGATGTTTCTATATGTGATGTTGATGCTCATCATGTTAAACTAACCAATGTGCAATCTTGACCTTCGCGAAATGAGACTCCGTAGAGTGGACTTATGCAAGTGTGAGAAGTTATAAAAGTCTGTGACTCCAAAACTCAGATAGTGGATGAGTTAAACAGTAATAGAGATGCGACAGGCAAAATTTTACGCGTTTGCTTACGAACAGCAGGGAGAGTTGATTTGCGGGTTTTTTCAGAGCAACATTTGGGCAAACGTTATTGAGACGTCCTCCGATATCATGGAGTAGTCTAATAATTTCGCAGTACGATTTGTTCACCTTCTAGGCCTTTAGGTCAGCGAAGCAAAGTAATAATCTTGTAAAATCTGGTGTTTTCTCAAAAATGTATATGGTATTTTTGCCAGAATTAGTTGTTTCCAATCACCGGCATAATGGTGAAAGAAGAATAGGCGAACACTTCGGTTATGGAATGCAGGAGTAGCCAAGTGTAAGCCTAATTGAGAAATCATTTCAAATGAACTCGCCATTGTCCTGAAGGATGCTAGCCAAGCCTTCTTTGGTAGGCAATGACACATGCTTAGAATTCCAGTGGTTTCATGTCTTACTCAAGGAATCAGTGAATCATTTAGTTGTGAGAAACTACTCATAAGGCTAACTGTAACAGCTTATTTCTGTTTTCATGTAGCGCACTGGCTACCGTGCATACGTATTCCCAAAATTATAATCAGCCACTCCTTACACAAATATCTATTATGACATACGTGGAGTTGCATACGAATCTTCAAACTTGTACATCCTCAAGGTAGGGCCACCTGTGTTTTTCGTTTGTGGCGTAATTCAATGGAGTGTGTACCACAAATGTGGTCTCAGCGCTCATTTTGGATATCATCGGAGGATTATTCTTTCATACCATTTAATATGCTTGGTTAGATGTCAGCATATGTCAGTTAATGTTAAAGGCTTTATTCAAACACACGAGAAGAATGAACCGGAAGAACTTGTTTGTCTATTTGCGGTGGAGACGTATACGTTTGTTGCTGCGTGTTTCAATTTGCCAAACCAAAAAGCAATGGTACCATGAGCGCGCTGGGTTATTATACTATGAGAGATAATACTGTAAAGCCTAATGTCCTCTGGTTTCAAAAGGTGGACTGCTCATGTCTTGTAGTAGTGCGACAGACTAGACTTTGAGAAGAAAAGTATAGATGCTTTGTGATCCTAGGTTATTTGCTTATGACAAAATCACGACGAATTAACATGTACATTAATATGCGTGTTGCTACACTTCTAGATTATCGAGACCATGAGCAGCCTGATTGATTCCGATTATTATAAGGAATACTTCGTTTTTTTGTCCGGCATTTTACGATGGTCTTCATAACCATGCTAAGGATTTTAGCTTTAATTTTCTGAATGAGATTTAGTTCGATAATGGCTTCGTCAACATTTCATGAATCGGAGACATGGATAAATAGCACCGAATCTGACATCTTTGATAGCAGCATCTGTGTTTCCCTGGTGCCAAACAGGTGCAGCAAGATTCCTTTTCTGGCGCACAATTCATTACATCTTTGGTCTTTTCACAAAAATAATATGCCACTCCTTTAGGAGCATACTGAATATAATTCACGAACTATAGCTAACCGAACCGAAAAGTGGTTCGTTAAATATATACATTTAACTACTTGATGAAACCTCTTAAAACGTTGCTCGTACTCTCCCAAGAGTATGGATGAGATAAACGGCCACGTCGCGTTAAACGGCTCGAAGGTACAGCCTCGACTTTAGGTCGGTCTCAGAAGGTATACTTTTTTGTGCACTTTGAATTTCATTAAAGTTCAAGGAGTATCCAGAGGCCTCTCAAACCGCATGTCGCAAAGTATTTTTCCTCCGATTTCGCAATCCCCCGATAAAATTTGTTCTGTGTGATGTACCAAAGCACCACTGTGCCTTCAGCTGGCATTTATTGACCGGAATTACACTAAAAAGCCTCTATTCTTGCTGTGGGCATAAAATCCGCTTACATAACAGTGAGTGCAGGTTAATTCTTCAATGCTTTTTGTCCCGTTTTTCTTGTGTTGACAGATTTTAGATTGGTTTTTCGTAAATTTACACCAGCGGTTTTCGGTAGACGCTCATATTCTGCTTGCAGTTCTATTCTACTGTAACGCTCAATACAAATCTCAAACCATAAAAGCTGGATGGTGCCACTCAGTGATAATGTGTCCATAACTTTATGAGTCTATTTACAAAAGCATAATAATCACTCTTCTTCCACCTTATTGTGCTGCCACTGTTTACTGCACAAATAATACAGCTGATGCATTCCTAACCTAGTGATTCTCAGCAGCAACGCAACGAAAATCTGACACTAAGATAGTTATGCGGTTATTTTTCATCACGAACTATGGATGTGATGTGATATTTTTTAAGCCATGTTACCACAAGAAATATCCCACAACAAGTGGCGATATGTACAAAATTCTCCTTATTGTCGGTGGGTCTACAGGCAGAAGGACTAACGACGATCAATGTTGGCCCGAATACACTTAGACCTCTCACGTAAAATTACCAAAAACGAAGCGTTCGATTTTTGCACAGTCGAGAACGGAATCCTTTGCACATTCGCAATACTTTACTCCCTGTCCTCTGACGTTGAAGTCTAATGGGTAGTCCTGGTTGGACATAGTCATGATCCAATTTTTTCGAGTTAGTCATTAGTCTTCTGCCACAACTAACGGCAAAAGACTGCCTGAATATTCATCCCGATTTTAACACAGCAGAAAACGCGACAACAGCAGCCGGTTTTTAAGTCACTGTGCCGCAAAATTATCTTCAAAAATACGGTTTACATTTTATGACGTTTTCCAGAGCAAACTGATACTTACAATTGGTCTGAAGTACAAAAATAACCAGAATTTTTCCTCAGTACCTTTTGTGTTATATTCGAAAGGGCCTTGTTTTTCAGTGCACGTGGGTGTGGCATTCCAACTCTACACGTGACCATTTCGGAAGTTACGGCTACCTTGTGTGGATAAGACCGTCCCCACAGTTGTTGTGAACGATGCATGAGCGTTAGGGTCGTAACAGGTTCAAAAATGCGCAGTCAGGATCACGCACCAATGTGCATTTGGTAGTCATGCGTTAGCTCAGTGATTCGCCTAGTCGAACCATATGGAACTCAGCTACCAAATAGGCGAAGGAAGATATGGCAACAGCTTTCCTGTTATTATATTTCTACAATTTTTTCATTATTCAAAAATGGTTTCGAACTTTTTACGACAATTCTGTAAGGATCGATCAAATTTCGTAGTATTCTCGCATAATGTTACGGGTTTCGACTAATTCCGACGAAAGCCGCTACAAACCGTTCAAAATGAACACTTCTTTTTTGATGGACTTGATATCCCTTATGAAGCGATCATGAACCACACAGTCCAAGCGCGATACCCTCAGTAAATAAAAAATACCACATTCTGTCGTTAGTGTCTGGTAAATTTTGCCTCCGTTCTGTTGTTAGGTCTAGAAAAAAAAGCTGGGCTCACCGAAAAAAACATGAACAGAGTAAAAGCCGGTGATCTTGTTATTTCAAATGTATGGTTACCCGACACTTACGGCCTGGTTTTGTGCTTATTCATACAGTGTCGCGAGAAAAGTTTGAGGACGTTTCCTTCTGTAGCAGTGCGGTTTGACAATAATGTTGATTTTCTACACAAAATGTACAGTCTTTTAGCTTTGTTTCAAAATGCTTTCGGGGGCTAAGTTAATACCCATCACCACAGATTCGTTCAGTCCCTCCGACTTGAAGTGTCTGGGGGCAGATCAACAAGCAAGTGCGATCTACACCGTGCAGCCTGCATGGACTTCATGAATAGAGGCACGGATTGGCCTATATTCTGAGGATGGTAATGGTATGGAAAACTGGATGCCAGATAATGTAAGATAGCTGTTAATCGTTATGTGCCTTCAGTTTGTGGATAAAACGCAATGCGGCCAAGGTTGGTGGTAGTCAGTTGCTCCAGTGTAGTAACTGTTGTCAGTGTTCAGTACCGTTTACGGAATATTTTCGAAGTCAATATACTAACCGTTGCGGCCGTCGACCTTTAGTTGTAATATTACCTTAATGAGTATCGTAATAGATCAACTAATGTAGTTTTTATTAGTTAGATAATTTTATTTGGCAAAGTAAACAAATTTGCTTCCTAATGCTGCGCGAAGGAAATATAACCCGGTTTGGTATTTGTTATCGTAATCATGATCATCATCATCATCGACAGCATGACATCAGTGTTCAACACCGATGCTTTACTGCCGTACACCCATGATTTATTTGAAAGCCTTATTGTAAAGAAAGGAGTAAAGGTGAACAGGGAAGGGACTTAGTGCTAGCTTGCCACAATCGTAATAGACATAACCTCACAACAAAAGCAGAAGTGGTATCCTGCACTCAGATCATACCACACTAATAAAACGAGAATATATTTGGCAATATGTTCACAAGTATTGCTGCGAAATTTCACTTCTCACACGGACGTTTACCGCCTCACATTATTTTAGGCCAAAGTACGGTTTGCACACGCCAATGTGGAACACTGTTTATCAGATACAGATGAGGTTAAAAGAAAATGTAGTGTGGGCCCTGTATTATCCACACTCTAGACTGAGAGGTGTTGTAAGACAAAATTGCAGTAAAAGTATTTCAGAAGTAATACGCCCAAACCTCAGAACAACATCTGTAATACTCCTTATCTTAAACTAAAGAATAAGCGTAAACTATACAGTTTGTATGTGAATTCACGGTAAAATGGTGGGGCATGAAATACTGTGCATGTCTACTCTCGGTATGGATCGTCATTGTCTGTTTCTGCTAGAGGCAGCAACAGTTCACCTTTCAATGTTTCAGTGCTCAACAGACACGAAAACATAGTGTGGCTTAACATTTCAACATTGCAGGATTTCGGTTTCTATATCTCCTGGTGGCACATGCAAGTATAATGTACGATAACGGTCTTCTGAACGACCCCCTAATGGTAATTTCGGTCCTACATACACACAAATTACATAGTGACTGTCATTCTGCCTTCTACAGGCTGTTTCAGGTACTTTAACAATTTACTGCAACTGAAACTTACGGCGCATCTTGGTTGGAAATTTTCCTTCCAGCATCTGGTGCAGTATGGACTATCATCTTTAACATGGAACGACTGGTTGGCTAGCTTTCCTCTGCAGATGGTGCAAAGAAAACAGTCCGGATGCCATTTGCGGTCCAAAGCTGTGAGAATACTACCGGATACGAAAGGTTGAGCACATTTTGCGCACATTCCAGACATGATTGAATGGTCTAGATTTAGTAGTTTTCAGCCAGAAAAGTGATGGCAGCCGGCCTGTGGAAGGTTCAGTCTCGGATGCTACAATATCAGATCACAAAACTTTATGAAGTTAGCAAATGACTTGACATAGACGAAGGTGCTGCACGCACCGAAAACCGTTCAACCAATCAAGACAGAGTAAAACGAATGTTATGACACGTGGGTGTTGGTTTGAACCAATAGCTTTCAAACGAGAAGCAAATCCAGGTTTGATGGCTTAGTCCTTGTAGGAGAACATTGTTAGTCCGACACATTGGCAGAAGTACAAAATAAAGGTCAAAAAATTTGTATAGCTTGCCACAAAAACATAAATCACCGGTGTATCTACAGCATGTTAGGAAAAATGGCTGTGGATTGAGTTATGATTGGGTGAAATTATTGATCTGACCACATGGTACCAGAGTGCGGCTTGGTACAGTGCGTGTGAATGGAATCCCTAATGGGATGTACCCCATTGACGGGGTAAGGAGGAAACATTATTAATTAGCCATTGGATTGAATCCACCTGACAGTTTGGCAACAGGTGAATCGTGAATCTCCGTACAAATGGCGTGAATACCTATGAATAGAGATTAATGCATGCGTTCACGCGGAATTATATTTGTTTCCTGTCCTGTACACTTCATGAATAATACAAAAAAGAACTAGCTGCACTGGTGACTTCGATGAATTAGGAGTTTTGTGAATCCAGCAGAACTCCCTGAGTGATACACTGCAACAGTTGATTTGAATTTTTCAGTGTGTTTTCATTTCATCAATGAAAAATGTTTGCACCAGATCGTCAGTATCAGTTTATGTAAGGTGGGAGACTACGAATTATCAATAGGCGGCTAAATCCAAATATTGTAAACGCAGCAAAATATCTGGGGACCTCAGGAATTTATTGTAGCTTCTAGCAGATGATTCATCCTGCTCTCTGTGGGGTGTTGATATGAAGACACCCTAACTAAATGAGTACAATGTATCCCTGACCATCTCGTTACCGCTAACGCTTAAGTCAGTAAGGTTGTTGTGCTCAAGCTCGGTTTTAAACTAAAAACGGTATCTTCCTTGTGTATTCATATACCTATCATACCCCGTGTATGCCCGGTACTTTATGGTGCTGCAAAAATTGTGCAGTATTATGTTGAATTTAAAAAGCTTAGGGGGCTTCAGTTTTCATCGAAGTAAGAATACTTTCATCCCCTTCCAGGCATAACTCAGGCACCCCACATCCTTAATAGTAAGCTTCCTTATTTTTCCGGGTAACGTACCTGAATCTCCATATGGCCACGAACGTCAGGAACTATTCTGATCTCTATCATAGTCAACTGACCCAACTTACAATCATCTATACAAAAATCTGCGTTTTCTTCTAAGTCCAAACTTCAAAGTAACACCAAAGGCATACAAAACATGGCTCAAAGTGTCCACTGAAAACTAAGATGGCCACGGAAAGAGAGGATCATGCTTGACCAAAGTAAATTCAAAATAGGTTATACCGGTATTGTCTTTTTATAAATGGAACGACTCAGTTGATAAAGCTGGCTTTCTGTGAAAAGCGGTTCCTGTTTTGGAATGCGTCTCATCCAACCTACCTCAAAGTGGTTATTTCTGAGGATAGTCTGGCCAGAAAAATTCCGCTACAGCTGTGGCCTGTCGATTGTTTTACCGCATACATGCACGTTGGTTTATTGTTATCATCAAGTAGAAACAAATGAATCCGGTAAACTCTTAACTCTCAATTTTAGCAGCTGCAGAAACCGCTACAACCTTTCGCTCAATGAGTACGGCCGTTCATTTCTGGATAAAACGCCTTCAGAAAATGCCACCTTTCTAATAAAACAACTTAATTTTTTACATCTGCTGGTGGTAAGATCTTCTTTCAAAACAGACCCCTTTAAGAAGTTTTTATCCACTTCTCCTCCACTTCAGGGAGAACCACCACATCTTATGGGTCAGTTTAAAATTTTAGCATAGAACTTGCACCAAGTTTGGTCGTTGGCTTGTTCGCTGAGCTGGGCAATTTGGTTGCAAACGTTTCATCACCAATCGAGGTGACATCATCAGTGCGTAGTTGTCACCTCGATTGGTGATGAAAGGTTTGCAACCAAATTGCCCAGCTCAGCGAACAAGCCAACGACCATCTACGCTACCTGAGCTACCGACGTTCTCCTCTATTGCACCAAGTTTGTGGCACCGCTAGACGGTTCTAGTAGAATGACATAAAGTTTAGTCCTGTGAGTGAAGTCACCCGGTTTCAACAAGTCTACTTAATTTTTAACAAATGGCCTGGATGTGACGAGCTGGAATCTCATAGGAATTCGTGGGACTACAAATGAGTTTCAATAAGGATGAAACAGTTACATGGTGCTTTTTAGCTTTTCGGAACAGAAATTTCATGCACAATACAAAATCTCGGCAGAAAATTCTCAGCTATCTGCTCTTGTGTGCCCTGATCACATACAACCCAAGGTTCACCTTTGGATTAAACTTGAAAGCAAGCATACTGAAGTATTAGAAGGTGAAAAAGCCTTTGGAAAGATTAAACTGATTGTGGAACAGGTAACTATGGCATCCACCTGTTCATCGACCAATATAGGTTGGGCAAAGTGGTATCAGCACGGTGAGAATATCCGTAGTGAATTCGATGCAGATGACGCCAGAACGATTGAGGTTTGTAACTGTTCGAATTTCCGGCCACCGTGAGTGACCTCCTTAGGAGTGGAGTAATCAAGACCTGAAAGGCAAAATACCCATGTGCCAAATGAGACGGCGGTGACGTAAGTTTAAAACAAACACCCCGTGTGGGATTTATGTCCTTCTGCAATGATCTACCACGTTTTTGCTCCCCGAAACCGTCCCAACGAGATTACACCTATTATTTTACTAACTAGTTTTCTTTGGCGCTGAACGTTCTTTCTTATCCGACTGGACTGCTCAAAGTTCGAACGGACCCCATCCAGAATAGAATAAAAGACAAGGATGATGACATTTCGCCTACTAGCTCTATAAGGAAGTCATGTGCGTTTTCATTTTATAAGTAACTTTCTAGTTAGCCCATTTAAAAGTCACGCGATTTCCGCCAAAATTACCCAATCAAGCCCTATAGTGGAATTATTACTTTGCGAGAGGCTTAGAAAAGTGAACAGCGGGGGTGAAGTTGGTCGTTGATACAGGAAACACCACGGTAGTCTTTTCCGGCTTCAGAGAAACTCTCTCTCGGTGGTAAACACCAGTGTTGTAGAGGGAAATTAAAGCCCCAGTTTTCAGTACATCCGACTTATACGACTTATACGACTTATGCGTTGGTTTGGATTGGTTTTGGATTGCCGGGGAACTTTCACACAGGTGACATGTTTAGAGGGTGTAAGTTACCGCCACAATCTTGCAGGGATTCTCTGGTCTTAACTCATTTATCATGTAAAGGAAGATCCAAAACATCTACAGATAAGAACGACTAAAGACGTTCTACTTCTGTGTTCATCGTGTATTGAGGATCTGGTACCATAACGGGAAGTTAAATGACCGACGACGAGAAGCTCTTCAAAGAATAGTCGACAAGGCCAAGATACTTCAGCGTTGCATCTTTAGCTCAAACCTGCAGATGATTGAGTGTTCATCGTCCGACAGGTTATTAGTACAATTTGTTGCCCGTCATAAGCTGACCTTTCAACAATATCGTAGTTTCTCGTCCTCACTGATGGTCTTGATGGTCTTACCAAGTACCTCACTGCGCAAATGACTGTCATGGAGGAAAGCTACTTACGGATTGCTACGTCGTGTGCGAATGACGTTGGCAGATTAAGAACTGGAGGGGAATATTCGGATTTTACGTTTATTTCATCATGGATCACATGTTATTTAGGCTGTCAACAAACCATACAACTGAACAGTCAGCTAAATATAGTCTTCATCGTCGTCGACATGATCGTCATAACCCTAGTAATCATCCTTGTAAACGACCGGCACATTAGTCTCAGCTGTTATCTCTCTGAATAAATTGTTTTATATCCTCTGAGTGCTTGAGTGACTTGGATTGCGGATAACACAATCAGTATAATACGTCAGCAGGAAATTTGACGCATCCTACTCAAAGTCGGGGAAAAGCGATAAAAACAGTGTTCTGCCAGCTGGTTTCATGATACAATCAACGCTGAAAGAATAGCTATAAAACATTTATACAGGATTCTAGACGACATAGGAATGATCCGGAAAAAAATCATTTGATCTGACGGCGGCTTCCTTGAAAATCATTCAAAGAACAGATGAACACTTCCAACAGGTGTTGTAAACAGTCGATGAATTTATTGCTGAGCAAGGTCTCACTTTTAACACAAAAGCTTAGTCAGGCTAAGTGAGTAAACTCCCAGGTTGGTCGGATTTTAAGACAATCAGAGAACTAGTCTGTGAGGTTTCTTATGACCATCCGACTTGACCCGCGCCAGGCGTTGGTCTGAATTTCCAGGTTGTTGGTTAGGATGACGAAAACAATAGATTGGTTAGGAGAGTTTGTCATCGTTGAGCTGAATCAGGATTTTGCAGCCTTGTTTGTCCGGTCTAGGAGATCTTAATGGAATATTCCTTTTAGGGGTCTTTGCAGACTTCGTCAGTCTGAACTAAAACATCATAAACCAGAGATTCAGCTGGGTCCCATATGAGTCTATTGTCAAAACCAAACGATATACTTCGTTAATCCCTTACATTTTCCCCTCATATAAACGACGCAACAAATTTGTTTCTCTGGATGGTTTCTCACTCATTATAAAACTTCGTTTACCAACAAAATTTCTACCTTGTGTGTATCATCTCGTTTTATACACAATTGGGCAAAAAGACAATAAAATACAGTATTTTCTCTCCAGAAAACCCTTCAGAAGAAGCAAAACAATCGAAAACACAATTTGAGGCACAGAATATTTTCTATTTCAGTCCACTATTTGAGTAGTGTGTGCAATACCTGGTTATAGTCAGTGTTGACTTACTCCTAATAGGAGACATAACAGCCGTACCGCTTTGTCGTTCATATTAACTTATTTGTGGACTATCCGTTTAAGGCGATTCTGCACAAGCTGGTAAAGAAACAAGCCTATTCACTGAAATCTTTTGGAGTAGAACTAATTCGATTTAGTTTCCATCTTTATCTTGGATGTGCTCACACCATGTCATTCTGAGATGCACTATTGAGCCAGAGGAATAAGCTAATTGGAAAGAAGCAACGCAGGATAAATTAGCGGTGCTAAAGTTCCCAACAGTTTTATTTCGATGTGAAAATGTGGCTTTTAGGAGTCCGTTCTTGGCTGATAGTGCTCGTTTGGGTTTAGCAATACAGAGTAATCAACCCGTAATGATCTAGATGATGGGGGCTGATACAATTTTATTGGTTCATCATCTTGTTCTAGCTTCTACCAATCAGGGTCATACAACATTGTTGAGAGTATAGAATTCCCAAATACAATGGGAAAGTTCATCATAATCTCATAAAGGTTGCTTACACTAGCCAGCTGTACATGAATCTCTAATGCTACGGTTTCAATAGCAGATGGCGCGACCCCTAAAGTTCGATTCTCATCAAATAACTTTTCATAAAGGAGACATTTACCAATTTCTCGAGGGTTTCTGTATGAGAGTAGGTGTGTTGTACCGTAAAAATCAATGTCCTAGATAGTGCAGGGGAGAGAACTATCTCTCCTAACATTTGAGCTTATTTGTTCCAATAGTGGGTCAGCTATGCAGTAATGCAGTAATGTTATTTACTAAATGACATCAACCCCAAGTGAGAATACTTACAGCTGGCCCAGCTGAAAGTGGTAATAACGTATGAAGTAAGTTTTACTGCCTAAAAGCTTAAGAGGCTCTATGGTACCTGGAAATGATATCAGTGACAAATCACATAACAGCAAGATACATGTTTACTCACCAGTCCTGCCACAAAAAATTCAAATAAGATACTCATCGATCGGCTAGTTGGCGGGTCGATGACCTGTCTTGTAACCTGTCTGCTAATAATGCAGGCACGTTTACCGTTTATACTCCGCTCAGGATAGTTTGATCATCCTATAGAGGAGAATGTCGGTAGACCAGGTAGCGTAGATGGTCGTCGGCTTGTTCGCTGAGCTGGGCAATTTGATTGCAAACGTTTCATCACCAATCGAGGTGTCATCATCAGTGCGTAGTTGTGCGCAGCGATAGCAGACCAGACTACGACGGCGAGGGATGCCAAGTTCAAAGGTCACGTGGGCCTCGGCGAATGAGGAAACGGGATTAAAATAACAACCGATGGAACCGCCCGACCGAATAACTAATCGCGGTTAAAGGTCACCTCCGGCTACCAACACGTATATCAGCACACACGTAATACTACTGAACGAACAACCACTAACCCACCGCTACGCACAACTACGCACTGATAATGTCACCTCGATTGGTGATGCAACGTTTGCAACCAAATTACCCAGACGAGCGAACAAGCCAACGACCAGTTTGATCATCCGTTTGGCTCAAACATTTCAAACTATGAGGTACCGAATTGACCACAATTCGTTCCTTCCCTGCTTTTTGGTATCAATCCGAACTTAACAGAAACAGATGCGTTCCACTTCACAATTTAATGCTAAAATGTACCTGAAGTTACATCAATTTAAAAAAGTACTTTAAAGGCAATTGTTTGCATTTCGCCAAACCGCTGGAGGCAAAACACCCCAAGTATGTTCAGGGTTATCAATACTAAAAACAAAGGGAAAATGGCTCCATGAATAAGTAAACATTGTGCACAACAAACACACCCATTAGCATATCAATTTGACTTTTAGGGTAGAATCAGATGAAACCCCGGTTATGCTATTCTTCAAATAAGTGAACTTCACAAAGGCCGCCTCATGTTTCAGATAGCACGATATTTGAGATACCACGGTATGTTATCATAAAGCAAGCCACTCACAAGGTTGCTGTTGGAAATTACTCAGCAAACTTATGAATAAGTTGCTTTAGGCAAATATTTTTAAAATTTTAGCCACAACACCCCGAAAACCTCCAAATCACCTGTATTTGATCATACAGCATTTTATCGATCAAAAGGTTAACTACATCACCATAGAAATGCAGTGGTTGCACGGAGGCACTAGAAACGAAATAGTCATAAAGGAAACTGCGGATTAAAATAACAACCGATGGAACCGCCCGACCGAATAACTAATCGCGGTTAAAGGTCACCTCCGGCTACCAACACGTATATCAGCACACACGTAATACTACTGAACGAACAACCACTAACCCACCGCTACGCACAACTACGCACTGATAATGTCACCTCGATTGGTGATGCAACGTTTGCAACCAAATTACCCAGACGAGCGAACAAGCCAACGACCAGTTTGATCATCCGTTTGGCTCAAACATTTCAAACTATGAGGTACCGAATTGACCACAATTCGTTCCTTCCCTGCTTTTTGGTATCAATCCGAACTTAACAGAAACAGATGCGTTCCACTTCACAATTTAATGCTAAAATGTACCTGAAGTTACATCAATTTAAAAAAGTACTTTAAAGGCAATTGTTTGCATTTCGCCAAACCGCTGGAGGCAAAACACCCCAAGTATGTTCAGGGTTATCAATACTAAAAACAAAGGGAAAATGGCTCCATGAATAAGTAAACATTGTGCACAACAAACACACCCATTAGCATATCAATTTGACTTTTAGGGTAGAATCAGATGAAACCCCGGTTATGCTATTCTTCAAATAAGTGAACTTCACAAAGGCCGCCTCATGTTTCAGATAGCACGATATTTGAGATACCACGGTATGTTATCATAAAGCAAGCCACTCACAAGGTTGCTGTTGGAAATTACTCAGCAAACTTATGAATAAGTTGCTTTAGGCAAATATTTTTAAAATTTTAGCCACAACACCCCGAAAACCTCCAAATCACCTGTATTTGATCATACAGCATTTTATCGATCAAAAGGTTAACTACATCACCATAGAAATGCAGTGGTTGCACGGAGGCACTAGAAACGAAATAGTCATAAAGGAAACTGCTCACAGCCCACGGCCGGTTTCGCCCTTCTTGGGGTTCATCAGGTAGGCACAGTCCCCAAATTTTCGTCAACCTTATGTTCTGCTTGAACCCAAATTGGAATGTTTTTGAGAAACATACTTATTTGCAAATCAATTTGTTTTTCACGAGAGACTCAACTGAATCTCTCGTTTATGATATTTCACAACTGAATGTGCTGCATACAGGCTGCCTCATGTTTCAGTCTTATATCTTCCTCCAACATTACTTGACACTCACTCATACTCCGTAGTCTACTTGCCAAATACATCCAAATGTGGAAAGGCCATCAAGTTGTGGTAGGGTGCCTACGAGAACCATACGCAAATATCGGGTGGAATTTTCGCAACATCCAAGTACGAGACAGCATTGTGGCACTGCGCACTGAAATAGTCTAGCGGAAGCCCATCCAGCAGCCTCCAACATCTCATCTAAAATCATTGAACCAGCGATACTTATCAACTCTGGCAAAACGATTTACTCTGATCTATTGCGTGTGACTGGGATACGGAAAAGTGTCTCGCACCATTTATCTTCACTCCTCGTAAGCATCCGGAGCCTGCTACCACACTTATCCTGCTCGTTCATCGTACAGACAACGTAGAATTCGTTTTGCACGGGCACTGATGCACAAGTGAAGTCCTTAAGTGGGGACCTTCTGGAGCCTCAAATTTAAAATGTAGGTCTGAAATGTGAAAAAATTTTTGGTTCACTATTTATTGCACATCATAGCTTGGTTAACGAATTGCGGAAGCTTCATTGCTGACTTGTTTTTATTTATCTTTGTCACATTTCAGAAATGATCAGTATCATAACATCAACTGCATATGGATTTTACAGAATATCGGCTAAGCCTATTACTCAACTTTTGTTATTCATTGATTTGTTATACATGAATTTCCACAATCTAGTCAGCATAAATAAAGACCCCTTTTGTGTGTTTCAACGTCACATAGTTCTTTGAGGATTGCAAATTTGGAAACAAAACGCTTTCCTGAATACAAATACAGAAAGTTGATGATTGTCCGTTTAACCGGCATATATACAATCTCTGAGCCATTGTCATTAAAGCACGAGGGGAAAGTTGGTAAAGCATAGTCGCTGAATATACCAGAAAAAGAGCAATGCCGCGTTTGTAGGATGGTCTCAGCAAAGGTAAGCTGACTGGACGAGTAGTGGCCAGAGAACTGATAGGTGGAATTTTATTTCATGGAACCCGTATACCACGATGAAACCATTATATGACCCGGTTTATTATATGTCTGTTCACTAAATTTCATCCGAAATTTTGTCACCCGTATGAGAAGTGAATTATCAGGCAACAAATGTGTGCTGGAATTTGTCGTCAAACAAAGAGGTTTGTAAAAAAAACTTCAAGTGAAGACTTGTAGTCTGACAGAGATGCGAATTTCGGTGCTCGTCAGTGACTCGTTCAAATAACTCTATAGGTAAAAGCTCACAACCTGATTACAATCAAATGTTCGCTTTCCGAGTTACACGAAGCTCACAGTTTTGAGCGGTTTACAAAATATAAGAGACTGAGTGGAAATTCTGCATGCTTTGCAACGCTCAACCTGTGATCCATTGCTCCGTTCTGCAGTGTCAGCCAGGCTAAGCTGAATAATCCCATCCATATTTCCTCGTGTAAGCGTCAATAAGTGTGACTGCGCGACATAAACTAGTAGCCGATCGCACCGAATGTATCATCCAGACGGTTAATTTAGTAAGTTCAGACCAAGGGCGGAATTCCATTGCGTCTACCGTGAATTCTCAACAAATACAAAGTGTAACGGAGTGAAATTTCAAGCTTTGTTTAGTAATTCATTTTGTTCTATGCTCGAATATCTATGTTTGCGAGCACCTATCTTCACATGCTCCACCCCCCCTTTTGAGTAAGCTCCAGATGGGACAATTTTCCGGGATGTAAGAGTCGCAATAATGCGTTTGGACCTAATTCTGACTGACTCTCCAAAATAGTATCACTGTAGTCATTCATAATCTAAGATCACTGAAGGGTGGGTATTTAAGATGACAGTAACAAGATAATCACTTTTATTCCATTTACGCCACTCTGCATTCACTGCGTATTTCGTAACCTGGTAATGAACACAGAATCAATATTTACCGTTACACGCATCGAAAGGTATGTTCCTCAGTAATTTCGGCCTTTTGAGACAGATTGTTGGACAATCAGCCGTTCTTGCAGAGATTTCATACCTAGGATTGTAAAATCATAGTAAGCGCTCCATCCATTGTTTCAGAAAGCCGAAATTGAGCCAAGTTAGTCTAGTTAAGGCTTGCTAAAAGACGCATATTTGGGTAACGTCAAGAAATTTTGCGGTGGCACAGGCACACAGGAATTTATACTTCGGTATATTTTCCGTGTACCACAACCTCGATAGAGCTAGGAACATTATTCTGACTCCTGTGTATTTGTGTCATATAAGGTCAATTTATGGTGATACAACTTTCAGGTGCAAAGCAGTTTCCTCTAGGCTCAATATATTAAGCAGCATGGTCAACCGACTTGGTATAATGAACAAATCGAACATCGGTTTAGGATCTATCGATCATGATACTGCAAATTTAGCTTCCCCTTGCATCATGCTGATATCATCTTCCAGTTTCATTTTATCTTAGGCGCGTGACCATCCAAGAGTGTAGTTTTTAAATAACGAATTTCTTCATCCTTGCTGTTTTGAAGCAAGTGTCATTCCGACAAAGTATGTGGGCTTTTATTCAAAAAAAACTTATGAGTGACTGGTTACCACTCGTGGAAGTATCAGGCACGAGCTGGTGTCATCGGACACATGAGACAAGACTGGTTTTTTCCGTGTCGTTCGTTCGCTCCACCTCGCTGACTGGTTTTTACTCTTTTTACTCTTCCTTGAATGTGCTGTTATCGTAAGCAATGCGACGACCTCTAAGTCACGCGACCTGGCTTATTCACCGTTGGAGGGAATTGAACGCCTAACTACCTTCGGTGTTGCTGCGACTGGTCTACTGAACTTGTATTCTCACTACAATTACAATGTCATTATGTGTGGTTGTCTGCGGTATTTGTTAGCTTGACACAGTCCAGGGACTGAGGCACGGAAATGCTGGCAAAAAAGCTTGAACCTAAATCTGGCTTTTCGACTCCTCCTGTTTGGGCTTGTGCAACAGGGTAGTATCTCAGCCCTTGGGCCTCTTTGATGACATCAAAAGGATGGGGTTTCAAAAATAGGTCTTTCGTTTTCCTTGTCACGGAGATGAATCTCAGTGGAATTGATGCAAACCAGTCTACAGCTGGATTGAGGAATACAGTATAGCTATTCACGTGGTTCACTTCACCAAAATTGAATAGATACACAAGCATTAATTTCAAGTATAAAAGGGTAAAAACTTGTCAACATGCCATTCACTTTTCTAAGAATAATCAAATTTGACAGCTTTGAAGTTCTGGTGGGCTGAAAACGGCAATTAGCTGAATTTGTTTCTGAATATCAGACATCGAAATGCCTCAGAGGAGCAGAGAACATATCAGTATTTTGACTTCTACACTCATGTCTATACCAACTTGCTTTTGACGGCAGACCCACCTGTAATCCAGCTGCCTCTTGTTCATGATGTTCCCAATAAACTGCATGCACTGCACCGGGCCACTTTAGTTGAGATAAAGCAACACACTGTGCGGACGTCAACTACTAGTCCATACAGTGTGCTGTGATATCTCAAATATCTTACCAACTGAAACATGAGGCAGCTCGGTGCAGCACATTCAGTTGCTTTAGAAAACCCTAAGGGAGGAAAACAGCAGTAGTCCAGGCCACTCTGCCGTCGGCATTGGTATTCAGATGAGTGTGTAAGTCGAATTTTGCGCTATTTGTGGTTAGTTAGAGCATAAGCTTTACGGAACCCCGGCAACTGCTCGTATTTGATAAGTTCCAAGAACGGTAAAACCGGTCATGGGCTGTCGAAGTGTTTTCAGCAGCTTTGTGGGTAGTGATTTACGGCATGTTGGTATCTATTTGGTTAGGGGCACGACAGGAGCGCTTGGGCAATGTCTTCGGCTGTCATAGATAGCTGACCCGGACACCAGACGTGCCTTTGGTAACATTTTCTGCATTCTTGCGCTTCCCAACATAAATTTCACATTGTAGTTGCTTCGATTTGCACCTCTAACCTCAACAAACACTCCTAATCCATCTGACTTTTTTTTAGCGTAACAGGTCTGCGTGACATAATATGTTTAGTTCTTTTAGTTTCAATAAAAAAGAAACTTCGATGTCTTAGGCAAACTATGTGGTGTCTGGTAATTAAAGCACACCTTTGGAATTCACCTTACATTATACCGATAACCACTGACCGACACAATTCAGATAAGAATTTGGTGAAATCCCACTTGTTACGCTTAGAAGAACGGCACTCGCAATCCTTACGTGAACAACATCTCACATTTACTGCGGTCGGTGAAACTTGTCAGCTGACGGAGACTTGACAGTTGTGTTTTCAAAACGATACGTCTTTACTGGCGACGAAACGTACAGAACGTAGTTGTGATAGACAGCTGTACCAATGTATGCTTGTCTCTTCAGCAGCTTTCAGGACGCACGTGATTTACATCAACCAGTTCAGTACCCTATGCGACTATCGACATCTATGTGCCTCCCCTTAAACAAATTTCAAAGCCTGGTCAGCCACCTGGCCCTACTACAGCCACAATGCAGGCACGACGCAGGTTTTGCACAAGAAGGACAGCTTATTGAACATTATGAAAAGACAGAAGATTGTGCTAGCAGGCTTTTTTTACCACAAGAAGCTTTTGTAACAGGCAAAAGCACTCATAAGTCTCTCTGTTAACTGGCTAAACCATTCCCGTGGCTCAAAGTACAAGAGTGCACCAGGATCTCAGAACGACGTCCACCTTAAGGTGTTCTTATATCTCTTTTTCCTATAACAAAACTTTCTTACCAGGATTATTTGTGGATATGTTAACTTCTCCCTGTCTCGTGCGGCATAAAAATGCATCTAATCTGATTTGCGGCCCATGCTTACGCTTTTATTGGTAAAGCGGGTCAGATATTGGAATCTCGTCTAGCGGTAGGTTATTTTTATTCGTGCTTTCACACCTGTGAAAATTGAGCTCAAACCGAGTAAGTGAAAATGGGTATATAGGGCGGAATTTCGCAATCCACTTGCAAAACTTGCTGGAACGTGCTGAATCGCGGTTCCTACAAAATCGCGATAATTGCTTTTCAGCTGACAACTCCACCACCCTTAGATTGGCGGATTAAATTGATGAATATGCTAAATAAATAAGTGGAACATGGTCAAAACATGCTAAAACCTTAAAGCTTTTCGACAAATCGTACTGATTTGGGTGATGGGCTAACAGAAGCTAGCACTTCTGCTTTCCCTAAGAAATCACTTTCAAGAAGTGCCACCTTTATAGAAAATCACATGTCCCGAAACATATCCCTATTCGGACTAGACCAGGTAAGCAGAAGCCTCGTTCATAATGGCCTTTATTCGATCTAAAAAACCGTGCACGAAAATAAGCTGGTTTTATTCGCATTTGGGTAATAATGCAAGGTTATTATCATGAGTTTTATCAAAACATATTCGCAGAAGAAGTGCATTGCATTTGGCGCACTAAGTTTGTCTCATCCACCTACCCTTTTATTGAAACTGGCTGCGATATATGCAGCCGTGTGCTCGTTACTAAGATAAAACCATTCCCATGTTATCGCACAAAATCAATCAAATTGTTGCAGTGTGTATCTTGGCGTCATACTTTTGCAAAACACTGAATCTAGTTTGCGTAGTGCGCATTAGTCCGAACTAACAACAGGACAACCCAGTTATTGACTGTACGACAATCAAACCAAGAAAATATTCTCACGAAACTTACATGAGATTTCGCACGAACTTTGATCTCTTTTAGAAATTTGCAAACGCTCCTATTGCATATCAGTAAGAATTTATAAAATGACCAACAAGTGGGGTCACTTCTGTCAAGATTAGCTGGCTTGTCTGTCGGTGAGAAACGGATTGCGTTAAGTTCAACGACAGTGTTTACTTAGTTTTCGCTGCTGGGTAAAATCGTCTCGTTGCCGAAGGGAAACACGAATGCTTCGGATACTTGAAAACCGCCACAAATAAAACTGCCATTCATTGTCAAACGAACATCAAAACCTCTATTTCTCATGTCGTGTCTTCCAAAAAGCTTCATGAACCAGAAAGAGAGGAAAAAACCCTCAGTGCATTTAAAGAGTCATAATGAAGGCCTGGGAGTAATAGTTTGATGCAGAAATTTAGTGTTAACTATGAACCTATTCTAGCACAAATTTGTAGCCACAAATGACCTATCAAAGTGGTACCTTAGAAGAGGTATCGGGCCACGGAGATAAAACAAATAAATTTACCATAGTTTGCATTAGTTTAGAACAAAATTTGAAACTGACTGATCGAAGTAGAGGCTGAGTTTGTTGAATCTGGATGGAGGCTAGACAGTTTAGCCAGAAACGCCCGTCAATGTGTGGGGCGGCGTCAAAACTGATAAGGATGTTCTCTGGTATTCCACCGCACCTATAAATGCACTTCAAACCCTAAAACGAGAAAAAGGGGTCTTACACTAATAATCCAGGGGACATTAAGGAAGGAAATAATCAATTTTGTCATGCGAGGCGAAAACATCTGAGATAAGGAAGACAATGTTTTGTTGCCTGGGACCAGCACCGCTGTGAAGAGAAATTTGGGAATGGCCGATTATCTCAGAACACACCATCAAACTTCACTCTGTTTTGAGAGTTTTCAGACGTACTGTTTCTTTATAAAACTTCGCGTGAAAAGCTTGCATTTTTTAGCCTATAAAAATGGAAAAGTTACGGCTGTGTTAGCTTTCGGTGATTTGTGGCATCAGAAGCAAGCTAGAAGCCAAAAGGTCGTGCAATAAAGCCAACTATTGCTGAAATTCTTGAAGCTCTCTATTTAAAAAATTCAAAACTTTGACAATCAGTATACTGCCAACATAATGGGCCGAAGTTCCTACTTAATAAAGTAAGCCCGTAATGGATCACAAGTTAGCCAGTCGAAGTCTCTGAGGTAGCAGCTAAGGCTCCCAAAGGACTACGTACTGGGCGCGCCCAAATGCCGTCTTGTTAGAAAAATGAGTCATTAGCTCAAAAGTTCTGTTGGGAACATACAGTGATGTGGCAGAATCAGGTGAAATCGATCATTGCCAAATTAGTTCTGTGAGACTGTTGTGCTTTTCTGTTTGGAGTCCGGGTGATTCTCTCGCCCTGTTGCTGAGTGCAACCCAGGACCGATTCCAGTGGTGGCTGAATGACCGCTTCTTATCGGGACTGTCTGGTTAAAGTTTATCTTCTGTTTGCACAAAGGTTATGTTGGGGGAGATAAAAAAGAACGATTCCAGTGGTGGCTGAATGACCGCTTCTTATCGGGACTGTCTGGTTAAAGTTTATCTTCTGTTTGCACAAAGCTTATGTTGGGTGAGATTAAAAGAGAATGCCGTGTCAGTGTAGTTGATGACGTTCTACTCTGAAGTAATGATCAGCCATGTTTTTTGGTATATGTGGTGTCTGCACACTCATCTTGGCTGACTCACTCCCCCGGAGTGAGACTTCAAGAAAATACCACCAGAAAATGTTTCTGCAATGAGGCTCGCAGACAAATTAGCTCTAAAGCTAACCATTTAATGTCTTTTTTACATGTCTATACTGTTTTCCTCCTACTGAAGAGATAATCTTGGGAGGTACCCAAGACGCGTCTCCGACGGGAATATTCCTCGTCAATGAGTCGATTAAAAGAAATGTGATGTAATACTTATCCATTTTTCTCAGAGAATCTTGTCGGTGTACGACGGATTTGACTGCTCCATCTGTTTGGCGTGTCGCAGATATTCAATGCATTTTCATACGATCGATGTATACAACTGGTCAAATGTGATTAATCTGTTTATTGTTCATCAATTCATGCAATGCAATTAAGTTTTGTGCCATGTAGATAACTTGTATAAGACGGAGAAATCAAGTTGGCCGGTGCGTTGGTTAGTTGATGTGCAATCAATTGAATAGCTGACCAGGTAGTTGATTAAGCAGTCAGTTATGTGGACAAAGAATAAATAACGACTTTTCTGGAGGTCGATAGTTAAGATTGCGGCTTGACTTGCTTTGTTGTACGTCCAGTTTGACTGCCCTTAATCACTATTTGAGCTCCGATCTTCCAATAAACGTTGGTGTGTGTCTGTTCTGGGTCGATTTGTCCATCAAGATAGAATATATCAAGAAATTTCCGCTTGTGTAGTTATTACCAATGAAAATGCCGTTTTTCCTAGTTGAAACAGCTAATGCAAGCAATATTATCAATGCAAAGCAATCAGCTGTTTTCTGTATTGTGATACGTAAAAATTCCTGAGTTTTGTTGTTCCATAAAGCCAAAATAGTTCAAACCGGAATAAATTGGTTACACTAATTTTCTTAGTTGTCTTTTACGGTTGGGTTCAAAGACACAGGAACTAAAACAATCGGGTGTACTTGTTGTTCTTAAGTTACCGGCCACTAACTATTTCCGGTACTCAAAGTTTAATGAAACTCAGGGACAGCCTACTTTATAAATCTTAACACGAACTTAGAGACTCCAGAGATTCGAGTATTTTCCTCCAATAAAATGGCCTGTCAAAGATCCATATAAAAAGTCCAATTGTTGTGAGTTGCAAACGAGCATCGAAATTCATTCGAACACTCCTTTCACTCAGCCACTTTTTTGTTCGAGCTGTCCGTCAAGAGTAGAATGTGCGGTCAGTCGATCCCCTGATAAACGTTACCGCTTATCATGTTTCACTTACCAACATACAGACGGTGGGTACATTTTTTCTATATTTTGAAACTTCAGAGGAAGTATATACTCGGTCTTGCAATCCACAGTAAAATCCAGGTCAAATATCTTGTGTGACGATACATATGGTCATTTGGTGCACCCGAAAGACCTCCTGTCACGTGATTTTCGCTGAGGAATTTCGATGTTCTGCTCTCCCTTATTGAAAGTATTTCCCCAAAAGTTAAATGTCAAAAGTGAGTGTTGAGCATAATTGTCTGGCTAAGGGTTCTTTGGCTGTGTGTATAAGGATTGCGCTAGATCTAGATTCCAAGCTAAAAAGATGATATAATCACTGACTGGAGCATGAGACTATTCTGGGAATCTGACAGCTATAGTGGTGGTTGAGTTTTGTCATTCTTTATGAATTCTTTTCTGCTCTGCAGGTAACACTTGACTGGCAGAAGGGCTGAGGTGTACTCTAAGACAAAGGCTGACTGATGCTAAGAAAACACTCACGAAAATCACATCCTAGTTTCTTAACTACTGGCTTTCCATCCCGTGGCATCTCCTTCGCCTGGAAAACTTCGGCTGTTACTACAGCTGAGATGAGCAGAACAGGAGCTGGGTTTCTTTGGATGCTGGACTACTGTAGCACTGGTGGATGTCAGAAGCTGGTCAGTGAGGCCGAAGCACCGCGTTTTTAAGACCACCCCAAAAATATTAGAACATTCGACCTAAAACATTCCATGTTCAGAATTCCAGGTTGAGAATATAGTATCATCTCCGATCATAACCCCTTACTCTGGATTTACTGCAATGAGTTAGAGGGTACCTCCGACAAACAAAGATTTGAGTTTCCATTGAGCTGAAACGCCAAAAAATTATCAACGACCGTGTTCCCCAAAGTCCTAACAGAGTGCTACAAAGATTAATCGATCAGTAGGTTGATCATCTCAGTGTCAACCTGATACCCGCACGTGATATTCCGGTCATAAAACAAGACGTATTGTT